>NC_030424.2:31001805-31114305 GCF_001660625.3 Ictalurus punctatus
GATCCCTACCAAAGACTGTAGAACCATATAAAGGACTCAAGAACCACATCAGTGATTAAAGATCTGCACTAAAGGTTGTAGAACCTCAAGGAGGACTCAAGAACCACACTGACAATTAAAGATCCCCATCAAAGGTCATAGAACCACTTAGTACTACATGCATCTCAAAGGGTTCTAGAGCCACACTGAAGATCGTAGAAACACGCAAACTCTTACAGAGACGAAGAGAACATTGTAGATTTTCACGGGATTTTATTACTTGTGCGTAATCTTCTGCGTTTTCTGGAGGACACGTGGATGGCGCTGAACTTTCTTTTTGTCACTCTCTCTTGTGCTGGAATGTGAAATCTGTCCTTCCTGACAGACAAGTGAAGGTTCTCCTCTTACCAGTGGCATGTCTTTGTCTCTCTCGCTGCTTTCACCTTTTACCCCACCTCTCACAGGCAGAGAGAGAGAGAGAGAGAGAGAGAGAGAGAGAGAGAGAGAGAGAGAGAGAGAGAGACAGGTGGAGAAGAGGAAAGAAAAAGTGGCTTATCTGAAGTTTTACATTGACGGATCTCTGGTTACTTTGCCATCGGGCTCAATCTCAACAGAACACCTGTGTTTGTGTGTGTGTGTGTGTGTGTGTGTGTGTGTGTGTATCAATGTGTGTGTGTGTGTGTTTGAGAGAGAAAGAGAGAGAAAACACTGCTCTAAGGTAATGTGTGTGTGACTTGAGACAGACAGAGAGACAGGCAGATGAGTTGTAAATCCCTTGAGGGTCGTGTCCTCACACACACCTGATCTAAAGAGTCTCCTCATTGTCCTGAAGTGTGTGTTGGGTTTTACAACTCATCTCTCATATCTGTCTGGTTCTATCACACACACACACACACACACACACACACACACACACACACACACACACACACACACACACTCACATACTAATATAAGCTAATGCTATTAGTCTCTTGTACAACAGTTCGTTCCGGTCCACTAATCTGATTGGTCAAGTGGCGTTCCAAGAGTGCCTACATTACCTGTAACCACACTGGGGCGTTTCACCGCGTGTATCACTCCGCTCGTCTGTGTTCGCCATGTAACACATTCCAATTCCTAGTTTGAAACTGTTAGAGAATAAAACTTTTGGCTTAAAATAGGAACGTTTGTTAGTTGAAGGTGAACAGGAAGAAGGGATGGCAGTGCAACATGCTAGCCGATGCGCTAGAAAGAGAGCGTGGCTTCTTTGGGATCTATTTCGGCCAGGGGAGCAAAAATACACAGAATATTATTGGCAACATCGTGTCTGAAATGTCACTCAATATTCATTTTGTTTATAGAACTGTTGTATAAAAGCTTTTCGGTTGTACTGAATACAAAAACCCTTTTTTTTGCCAATGATTGCATTCGTATATTGTACTCTGATATTGCCAATGATTACATTCTTTTATTTACTGAAGTATGGCATGTCATACTCTTCCTCTTGTCGCTTACGTTATAGCAGCTACAACCTCGTCGTTCCCTCGCCAGCTCTCTCTTTATTCTCCCTCTTCAAGTCAATCAGACAAACAAAAAAATGCAGCTTGTCATATTAGATGAGAGGAAACTCCTCTGTCCTGAAGATGTCTGAAAACTTCAAAGCTACAGCCTTTACCTCTGACACTGGAGACTCCTTCCGTAAATGTTAAATAACCAGCTCGGTACTCTGGAGAAAACTCCACCGTGTCGGCGATTTATACGCAGCGTCCGACGCACGCGTCCCGGCTGCTGGGATCGAAATGGTCTGATCGACACCTTCTGACCAATCGGAATCGAGAATTCGAAATGATACTGTCCCTAAGGAAAGCTGGACACACAGCCCGGATTTTACTCTCGCTCATCTGACCACTCACACACCCACTCCCTGTTTATCGGCAATCAGATCTGTGTATTTACACGTCTCACGTCTCACGTTAAAAAATGGTATAAAATCCTCGTTCCTCCCGTTCCTCCTTGGCGATATCGGTACATATGATCAGTGATTGATTGATAACTGGTGGACTACAAACAGTTGTGGTTTCAGCAAAAATCTGTAATAGAGCACATCATCTGCTGGAGCATTACACATTGATGTGATTAAGTGTCTCTCTCTTTCTCTCTCCTTCTATTTATCTCTCCCTCTCTATATACTTATCTCTCTACCGCTCCTTATTCTTAATCAGATTTCTGCCCCCCGGTCCTGTGCCACAGACCGACCTGAGAGCGCAATTGAAGGCTGATTTCATTTTATTCCTCCAAAACATTTCTAATGACATTATAGAATAGTGCATACACTCCTTCTCTCTCTCTCTCTCTCTCTCTCTCTCTCTCTCTCTCTCTCTCTCTCTCTCTCTCTCTCTCTCAGCTGCCTTATTACCAAACCAGCAGCCGAATCCTGGATTGTGATTGGTCAGAAGGTGTTGATTAGTTTGCTCTGAGTAGTGCAGCTGTGCATAAAAGATTCATATTCGTTCTAATACGTTATCGTTTCTATAGTAACGGCTCATTCACAGAGACGCAGAGTACAGCATGAGCTCTGCATAAACGTTGTTTGAAGACGTGTATAATTGATACGGGGAACTTTTTGGTAAGGAGACGTTTATGTGACGTGTATGGAAGGAGACTCCGGTGTCAGCGCTTTGGAACAGTCAGAGGTGAAGCTGCGACTTTTTCCGAACATTTCCCGACATCTTCAGGACGGGGGGGTTTACTCTTCTTCGCGGTTTCTCGGCAACATGACAAGCTGCGTTGTTTTTTTTGGTTTTTTTGTCTTATTAACTACAAGGGAAAGAAAAAAGAGAGGCTGGTGAGATTGTTTGTAGCTGCTGTAACGTAAGTGAGAACAGGAACTAACTTGTTTCACAAATATTAAGTGTAACTGTAAACAGATACAAAGTATGACGTCCATACATACATCCATTTTCTCTACCCGGAGCCCATCCCAGGGAGCATGGGGCGCGGGGCGGGGGGACACCCGGGACGGGGTGCCAATCTATTGCAGGGCCAGTGTATGACTTGTCATTCTTTAATAATAAAAAAAATTACGTGGTGAGCAAATGTCTGTGGTATAAGAGGAATAAAAAAACGCTGTTATAGGAAAAGAATCACCGTCTGACTCCGCTACTAATCACACCACGCTACTGCTGATTCTTTTTCTACAACAACACAAAGTGCTTTATCATTACTTACAAATACAGCAGTTAATTGTCTGTAAAACTATTGAAGAGAAGCATAAAAATATAAAGCCACCAAAAACTGTTTATAGGGTTCTACACAGAGACAAACAAAGAACATTAAGGGTTCTAGACATAACTTTTATATTTTATTGGAGTGTAGTTTGTAGTAATTGTAAATGTGTAGTAATGAACGTGTGTGACCTGATGTCTGTCTGTCTGTCTGTCTGTCTGTCTCTCTCTCTCTCTCTCTCTCCATTAGAGAGTAAATTGTGTTTAAACACTACACCGGTGCAGGATGTGGTCATTATGTGTGATTATTGGAACACAGCTGAAGGGGGGTGAGTGTGCACTAACTGGTTTAGGCAGTCATTTTAAAAGCAGACGGGAATGCAGCCAATTACACATCTAGGTTTTTTTTTTTTTTTGTGTGTGTGTGTGTGTGTGTGTGTGTGTGTGTGTGTGTGTGTGTGTGTGTGTGTGTGTGTGTTTGTGATATTGTCTCTTAAAATGATGAGCATTTATGTTTCAGTGCTCCTCTGGATGATAAACACACAGCAGCATCTGGCAATATAATAAATAAATAAAATCATCACATTTATGTTCTTAATATTGTTTTTGGTTAATGTAGGACGGGGTTTCGGGGGTGGGGTGTAGCCCGGCTAGTCCTAGTGTCACTGTTGGAAGAAAACATTTCCTGGCCACACCCAGGACCTGTACTTGTGAATAATAGGAACTTTAAATATCATCAGTGGTTGAGATGGCTAAGATAACCAGAAGAAAATTCTGCATTGACAATATAATCACACACTCGCTATAATCGCACACTCGCTATAATCGCACACTCGCTATAATCGCACACTCGCTATAATCGCACACTCGCTATAATCGCACACTCGCTATAATCGCACGCTCGCTATAATGAAACACTCGTTATAATCGCACACTCGCTATAATCGCACGCTCGTTATAATCGCACACTCGCTATAATCGCACGCTCGTTATAATCGCACACTCGCTATAATCGCACACTCGCTATAATCGCACACTCGCTATAATCGCACACTCGTTATAATCGCACACTCGCTATAATCGCACGCTCGTTATAATCACACACTCGCTATAATCGCACACTCGCTATAATCGCACACTCGCTATAATCGCACACTCGCTATAATCGCACGCTCGCTATAATGAAACACTCGTTATAATCGCACACTCGCTATAATCGCACGCTCGTTATAATCGCACACTCGCTATAATCGCACGCTCGTTATAATCGCACACTCGCTATAATCGCACACTCGCTATAATCGCACACTCGCTATAATCGCACACTCGTTATAATCGCACACTCGCTATAATCGCACGCTCGTTATAATCACACACTCGCTATAATCGCACACTCGCTATAATCGCACGCTCGCTATAATCGCACACTCGCTATAATCGCACGCTCGCTATAATCGCACGCTCGCTATAATCGCACGCTCGCTATAATCGCACACTCGCTATAATCGCACACTCGCTATAATCGCACACTCGCTATAATCGCACACTCGCTATAATCGCACGCTCGTTATAATCGCACACTCGCTATAATCGCACACTCGCTATAATCGCACACTCGCTATAATCGCACGCTCGCTATAATGAAACACTCGTTATAATCGCACGCTCGCTATAATCGCACGCTCGTTATAATCGCACACTCGCTATAATCGCACGCTCGTTATAATCGCACACTCGCTATAATCGCACACTCGCTATAATCGCACACTCGCTATAATCGCACACTCGTTATAATCGCACACTCGCTATAATCGCACGCTCGTTATAATCGCACACTCGCTATAATCGCACACTCGCTATAATCGCACACTCGCTATAATCGCACGCTCGCTATAATCGCACGCTCGCTATAATCGCACGCTCGCTATAATCGCACGCTCGCTATAATCGCACACTCGCTATAATCGCACACTCGCTATAATCGCACGCTCGCTATAATCGCACGCTCGCTATAATGAAACACTCGTTATAATCGCACACTCGCTATAATCGCACGCTCGCTGTAATCGCACACTCGCTATAATCGCACGCTCGCTATAATCGCACGCTCGCTGTAATCGCACACTCGCTATAATCGCACACTCGCTATAATCGCACTCTCGCTATAATCGCACGCTCGCTATAATAGCACGCTCGCTATAATCGCACACTCGCTGTAATCGCACACTCGCTATAATCGCACACTCGCTATAATCGCACACTCGCTATAATCGCACGCTCGCTATAATGAAACACTCGTTATAATCGCACGCTCGCTATAATCGCACGCTCGCTATAATCGCACGCTCGCTGTAATCGCACACTCGCTATAATCGCACACTCGCTATAATCGCACACTCGCTATAATCGCACACTCGCTATAATCGCACACTCGCTATAATCGCACACTCGCTATAATGAAACACTCGCTATAATCGCACGCTCGCTATAATCGCACGCTCGCTATAATCGCACGCTCGCTATAATCGCACGCTCGTTATAATCGCACGCTCGTTATAATCGCACACTCGTTATAATCGCACTCTCGCTATAATCGCACACTCGCTATAATCGCACACTCGTTATAATCGCACACTCGTTATAATCGCACACTCGCTATAATCGCACGCTCGTTATAATCGCACGGTCGCTATAATCGCACGCTCGTTATAATCGCACTCTCGCTATAATCGCACACTCGCTATAATCGCACACTCGTTATAATCGCACACTCGTTATAATCGCACACTCGCTATAATCGCACGCTCGTTATAATCGCACGCTCGCTATAATCGCACTCTCGCTATAATCGCACACTCGCTATAATCGCACACTCGCTATAATCGCACGCTCGCTATAATCGCACGCTCGTTATAATCGCACACTCGCTATAATCGCACACTCGCTATAATCGCACGCTCGCTATAATCGCACACTCGCTATAATCGCACACTCGCTATAATCGCACACTCGCTATAATCGCACGCTCGCTATAATCGCACACTCGTTATAATCGCACACTCGCTATAATCGCACACTCGTTATAATCGCACACTCGCTATAATCGCACACTCGCTATAATCGCACGCTCGCTATAATGAAACACTCGTTATAATCGCACACTCGCTATAATCGCACGCTCGCTATAATCGCACTCTCGCTATAATCGCACACTCGCTATAATCGCACTCTCGCTATAATCGCACGCTCGCTATAATCGCACACTCGCTATAATCGCACACTCGCTATAATCGCACGCTCGTTATAATCGCACGCTCGTTATAATCACACACTCGCTATAATCGCACACTCGTTATAATCGCACACTCGCTATAATCGCACGCTCGCTATAATCGCACGCTCGCTATAATGAAACACTCGCTATAATCGCACACTCGCTATAATCGCACGCTCGCTATAATCGCACTCTCGCTATAATCGCACACTCGCTATAATCGCACACTCGTTATAATCGCACACTCGCTATAATCGCACACTCGCTATAATCGCACTCTCGCTATAATCGCACACTCGCTATAATCGCACACTCGCTATAATCGCACGCTCGTTATAATCGCACACTCGCTATAATCGCACACTCGCTATAATCGCACACTCGCTATAATCGCACGCTCGCTATAATGAAACACTCGTTATAATCGCACGCTCGCTATAATCGCACGCTCGTTATAATCGCACACTCGCTATAATCGCACGCTCGTTATAATCGCACACTCGCTATAATCGCACGCTCGTTATAATCACACACTCGCTATAATCGCACACTCGCTATAATCGCACACTCGCTATAATCGCACACTCGCTATAATCGCACGCTCGCTATAATCGCACGCTCGCTATAATCGCACGCTCGCTATAATCGCACACTCGCTATAATCGCACGCTCGCTATAATGAAACACTCGTTATAATCGCACACTCGCTATAATCGCACGCTCGCTATAATCGCACACTCGCTATAATCGCACGCTCGCTATAATGAAACACTCGTTATAATCGCACACTCGCTATAATCGCACGCTCGCTGTAATCGCACGCTCGCTATAATGAAACACTCGCTATAATCGCACACTCGCTATAATCGCACACTCGCTATAATCGCACACTCGCTATAATCGCACACTCGTTATAATCGCACACTCGCTATAATCGCACACTCGCTATAATCGCACTCTCGCTATAATCGCACACTCGCTATAATCGCACACTCGCTATAATCGCACGCTCGTTATAATCGCACACTCGCTATAATCGCACACTCGCTATAATCGCACGCTCGCTATAATGAAACACTCGTTATAATCGCACGCTCGCTATAATCGCACGCTCGTTATAATCGCACACTCGCTATAATCGCACGCTCGTTATAATCGCACACTCGCTATAATCGCACACTCGCTATAATCGCACACTCGCTATAATCGCACACTCGTTATAATCGCACACTCGCTATAATCGCACGCTCGTTATAATCACACACTCGCTATAATCGCACACTCGCTATAATCGCACACTCGCTATAATCGCACACTCGCTATAATCGCACGCTCGCTATAATCGCACGCTCGCTATAATCGCACGCTCGCTATAATCGCACACTCGCTATAATCGCACGCTCGCTATAATGAAACACTCGTTATAATCGCACACTCGCTATAATCGCACGCTCGCTGTAATCGCACACTCGCTATAATCGCACGCTCGCTATAATCGCACGCTCGCTGTAATCGCACACTCGCTATAATCGCACACTCGCTATAATCGCACTCTCGCTATAATCGCACGCTCGCTATAATAGCACGCTCGCTATAATCGCACACTCGCTGTAATCGCACACTCGCTATAATCGCACACTCGCTATAATCGCACACTCGCTATAATCGCACGCTCGCTATAATGAAACACTCGTTATAATCGCACGCTCGCTATAATCGCACGCTCGCTATAATCGCACGCTCGCTGTAATCGCACACTCGCTATAATCGCACGCTCGCTATAATCGCACGCTCGCTATAATCGCACGCTCGTTATAATCGCACACTCGCTATAATCGCACACTCGCTATAATTGCACGCTCGCTATAATCGCACACTCGCTATAATCGCACACTCGCTATAATCGCACGCTTGCTATAATCGCACGCTCGCTATAATCGCACGCTCGTTATAATCGCACACTCGTTATAATCGCACACTCGCTATAATCGCACACTCGTTATAATCGCACACTCGCTATAATCGCACACTCGTTATAATCGCACACTCGCTATAATCGCACACTCGCTATAATCGCACTCTCGCTATAATCGCACACTCGCTATAATCGCACTCTCGCTATAATCGCACGCTCGCTATAATCGCGCACTCGTTATAATCGCGCACTCGCTATAATCGCACGCTCGTTATAATCGCACACTCGTTATAATCGCACACTCGCTATAATCGCACTCTCGCTATAATCGCACTCTCGCTATAAGCGCACACTCGCTATAATCGCACACTCGCTATAATCGCACGCTCGTTATAATCACACACTCGCTATAATCGCACACTCGTTATAATCGCACGCTCGCTATAATCGCACACTCGCTATAATCGCACACTCGCTATAATCGCGCTATAATCACACACTCGCTGTAATCGCACACTCGCTATAATGACACACTCGCTATAATCGCACACTCGCTATAATCGCATACTCGCTATAATCGCACACTCGCTATAATGAAACACTCGCTATAATCGCACACTCGTTATAATCGCACACGCGCTATAATCGCACACTCGTTATAATCGCACACTCGTTATAATCGCACACTCGCTATAATCGCACACTCGCTATAATCGCACACTCGCTATAATCGCACACTCGCTATAATCGCACACTCGTTATAATCGCACACTCGCTATAATCGCACACTCGCTATAATCGCACACTCGTTATAATCGCACACTCGCTATAATCGCACACTCGCTATAATCGCACTCTCGCTATAATCGCACACTCGTTATAATCGCACACTCGCTATAATCGCACACTCGCTATAATGACACACTCGCTATAATCGCACACTCGTTATAATCGCACACTCGCTATAATCGCACACTCGCTATAATCGCACACTCGCTATAATCGCACACTCGCTATAATGACACACTCGCTATAATCGCACACTCGCTATAATGAAACACTCGCTATAATCGCACACTCGTTATAATCGCACACGCGCTATAATCGCACACTCGCTATAATCGCACGCTCGCTATAATGAAACACTCGTTATAATCGCACGCTCGCTATAATCGCACGCTCGCTGTAATCGCACACTCGCTATAATCGCACACTAGCTATAATCGCACACTCGCTATAATCGCACACTCGCTATAATTGCACGCTCGCTATAATCGCACTCTCGCTATAATCGCACGCTCGCTATAATCGCACACTCGTTATAATCGCGCACTCGCTATAATCGCACACTCGCTATAATCGCACACTCGCTATAATCGCATACTCGCTATAATCGCACACTCGCTATAATGAAACACTCGCTATAATCGCACACTCGCTATAATCGCACACTCGCTATAATCGCGCTATAATCGCACACTCGCTATAATGAAACACTCGCTATAATTGCACACTCGCTATAATCGCACACTCGCTATAATCGCACACTCGCTATAATCGCGCTATAATCGCACACTCGCTATAATGACACACTCGCTATAATCGCACACTCGCTATAATCGCACACTCGCTATAATCGCACGCTCGTTATAATCGCACACTCGCTATAATCGCACTCTCGCTATAATCGTACACTCGCTATAATCGCACTCTCGCTATAATCGCACGCTCGCTATAATCGCACTCTCGCTATAATGACACACTCGCTATAATCGCACACTCGCTATAATCGCGCTATAATCGCACACTCGCTATAATCGCACACTCGCTATAATCGCACACTCGCTATAATCGCGCTATAATCGCACACTCGCTATAATGACACACTCGCTATAATCGCACACTCGCTATAATCGCGCTATAATCGCACACTCGCTATAATCGCACACTCGCTATAATCGCACACTCGCTATAATCGCGCTATAATCGCACACTCGCTATAATGACACACTCGCTATAATCGCACACTCGCTATAATCGCGCTATAATCGCACACTCGCTATAATCGCACACTCGCTATAATCGCACACTCGCTATAATCGCGCTATAATCGCACACTCGCTATAATGAAACACTCGCTATAATCGCACACTCGCTATAATCGCACACTCGTTATAATCGCACACTCGCTATAATGAAACACTCGCTATAATCGCACACTCGCTATAATCGCACACTCGCTATAATCGCACACTCGTTATAATCGCACACTCGCTATAATCGCGCTATAATCGCACACTCGCTATAATCGCACACTCGCTATAATCGCGCTATAATCGCACACTCGCTATAATGACACACTCGCTATAATCGCACACTCGCTATAATCGCACACTCGCTATAATCGCACGCTCGCTATAATCGCACTCTCGCTATAATCGCACTCTCGCTATAATCGCACACTCGCTATAATCGCACTCTCGCTATAATCGCACGCTCGCTATAATCGCACACTCGCTATAATCGCACACTCGTTATAATCACACACTCGCTATAATCGCACTCTCGCTATAATCGCACACTCGCTATAATCGCGCTATAATCGCACACTCGCTATAATCGCACACTCGCTATAATCGCGCTATAATCGCACACTCGCTATAATCGCACACTCGCTATAATCGCGCTATAATCGCACACTCGCTATAATGACACACTCGCTATAATCGCACACTCGCTATAATCGCACTCTCGCTATAATCGCACTCTCGCTATAATCGCACACTCGCTATAATCGCACTCTCGCTATAATCGCACGCTCGCTATAATCGCACGCTCGCTATAATCGCACACTCGTTATAATCGCACGCTCGCTATAATCGCACTCTCGCTATAATCGCACACTCGCTATAATCGCGCTATAATCGCACACTCGCTATAATCGCACACTCGCTATAATCGCGCTATAATCGCACACTCGCTATAATCGCACACTCGCTATAATCGCACACTCGCTATAATCGCGCTATAATCACACACTCGCTGTAATCGCACACTCGCTATAATGACACACTCGCTATAATCGCACACTCGCTATAATCGCGCACTCGCTATAATGACACACTCGCTATAATCGCACACTCGCTATAATCGCACACTCGCTATAATCGCACACTCGTTATAATCGCACACTCGTTATAATCGCACACTCGCTATAATCGCACACTCGTTATAATCGCACACTCGCTATAATCGCACGCTCGCTATAATCGCACGCTCGCTATAATGAAACACTCGCTATAATCGCACACTCGCTATAATCGCACGCTCGCTATAATCGCACTCTCGCTATAATCGCACACTCGCTATAATCGCACACTCGTTATAATCGCACACTCGCTATAATCGCACACTCGCTATAATCGCACTCTCGCTATAATCGCACACTCGCTATAATCGCACACTCGCTATAATCGCACGCTCGTTATAATCGCACACTCGCTATAATCGCACACTCGCTATAATCGCACACTCGCTATAATCGCACGCTCGCTATAATGAAACACTCGTTATAATCGCACGCTCGCTATAATCGCACGCTCGTTATAATCGCACACTCGCTATAATCGCACGCTCGTTATAATCGCACACTCGCTATAATCGCACACTCGCTATAATCGCACACTCGCTATAATCGCACACTCGTTATAATCGCACACTCGCTATAATCGCACGCTCGTTATAATCGCACACTCGCTATAATCGCACACTCGCTATAATCGCACACTCGCTATAATCGCACGCTCGCTATAATCGCACGCTCGCTATAATCGCACGCTCGCTATAATCGCACGCTCGCTATAATCGCACACTCGCTATAATCGCACACTCGCTATAATCGCACACTCGCTATAATCGCACGCTCGCTATAATGAAACACTCGTTATAATCGCACACTCGCTATAATCGCACGCTCGCTGTAATCGCACACTCGCTATAATCGCACGCTCGCTATAATCGCACACTCGCTGTAATCGCACACTCGCTATAATCGCACACTCGCTATAATCGCACTCTCGCTATAATCGCACGCTCGCTATAATAGCACGCTCGCTATAATCGCACACTCGCTGTAATCGCACACTCGCTATAATCGCACACTCGCTATAATCGCACGCTCGTTATAATCGCACACTCGCTATAATCGCACACTCGCTATAATCGCACACTCGCTATAATCGCACGCTCGCTATAATGAAACACTCGTTATAATCGCACGCTCGCTATAATCGCACGCTCGTTATAATCGCACACTCGCTATAATCGCACGCTCGTTATAATCGCACACTCGCTATAATCGCACACTCGCTATAATCGCACACTCGCTATAATCGCACACTCGTTATAATCGCACACTCGCTATAATCGCACGCTCGTTATAATCACACACTCGCTATAATCGCACACTCGCTATAATCGCACACTCGCTATAATCGCACACTCGCTATAATCGCACGCTCGCTATAATCGCACGCTCGCTATAATCGCACGCTCGCTATAATCGCACACTCGCTATAATCGCACGCTCGCTATAATGAAACACTCGTTATAATCGCACACTCGCTATAATCGCACGCTCGCTGTAATCGCACACTCGCTATAATCGCACGCTCGCTATAATCGCACGCTCGCTGTAATCGCACACTCGCTATAATCGCACACTCGCTATAATCGCACTCTCGCTATAATCGCACGCTCGCTATAATAGCACGCTCGCTATAATCGCACACTCGCTGTAATCGCACACTCGCTATAATCGCACACTCGCTATAATCGCACACTCGCTATAATCGCACGCTCGCTATAATGAAACACTCGTTATAATCGCACGCTCGCTATAATCGCACGCTCGCTATAATCGCACGCTCGCTGTAATCGCACACTCGCTATAATCGCACGCTCGCTATAATCGCACGCTCGCTATAATCGCACGCTCGTTATAATCGCACACTCGCTATAATCGCACACTCGCTATAATTGCACGCTCGCTATAATCGCACACTCGCTATAATCGCACACTCGCTATAATCGCACGCTTGCTATAATCGCACGCTCGCTATAATCGCACGCTCGTTATAATCGCACACTCGTTATAATCGCACACTCGCTATAATCGCACACTCGTTATAATCGCACACTCGCTATAATCGCACACTCGCTATAATCGCACTCTCGCTATAATCGCACACTCGCTATAATCGCACTCTCGCTATAATCGCACGCTCGCTATAATCGCGCACTCGTTATAATCGCGCACTCGCTATAATCGCACGCTCGTTATAATCGCACACTCGTTATAATCGCACACTCGCTATAATCGCACTCTCGCTATAATCGCACTCTCGCTATAAGCGCACACTCGCTATAATCGCACACTCGCTATAATCGCACGCTCGTTATAATCACACACTCGCTATAATCGCACACTCGTTATAATCGCACGCTCGCTATAATCGCACACTCGCTATAATCGCACACTCGCTATAATCGCGCTATAATCACACACTCGCTGTAATCGCACACTCGCTATAATGACACACTCGCTATAATCGCACACTCGCTATAATCGCATACTCGCTATAATCGCACACTCGCTATAATGAAACACTCGCTATAATCGCACACTCGTTATAATCGCACACGCGCTATAATCGCACACTCGTTATAATCGCACACTCGTTATAATCGCACACTCGCTATAATCGCACACTCGCTATAATCGCACACTCGCTATAATCGCACACTCGCTATAATCGCACACTCGCTATAATCGCACGCTCGCTATAATCGCACACTCGCTATAATCGCACACTCGTTATAATCGCACACTCGCTATAATCGCACACTCGCTATAATCGCACTCTCGCTATAATCGCACACTCGTTATAATCGCACACTCGCTATAATCGCACACTCGCTATAATGACACACTCGCTATAATCGCACACTCGTTATAATCGCACACTCGCTATAATCGCACACTCGCTATAATCGCACACTCGCTATAATCGCACACTCGCTATAATGACACACTCGCTATAATCGCACACTCGCTATAATGAAACACTCGCTATAATCGCACACTCGTTATAATCGCACACGCGCTATAATCGCACACTCGCTATAATCGCACGCTCGCTATAATGAAACACTCGTTATAATCGCACGCTCGCTATAATCGCACGCTCGCTGTAATCGCACACTCGCTATAATCGCACACTAGCTATAATCGCACACTCGCTATAATCGCACACTCGCTATAATTGCACGCTCGCTATAATCGCACTCTCGCTATAATCGCACGCTCGCTATAATCGCACACTCGTTATAATCGCGCACTCGCTATAATCGCACACTCGCTATAATCGCACACTCGCTATAATCGCATACTCGCTATAATCGCACACTCGCTATAATGAAACACTCGCTATAATCGCACACTCGCTATAATCGCACACTCGCTATAATCGCGCTATAATCGCACACTCGCTATAATGAAACACTCGCTATAATTGCACACTCGCTATAATCGCACACTCGCTATAATCGCACACTCGCTATAATCGCGCTATAATCGCACACTCGCTATAATGACACACTCGCTATAATCGCACACTCGCTATAATCGCACACTCGCTATAATCGCACGCTCGTTATAATCGCACACTCGCTATAATCGCACTCTCGCTATAATCGTACACTCGCTATAATCGCACTCTCGCTATAATCGCACGCTCGCTATAATCGCACTCTCGCTATAATGACACACTCGCTATAATCGCACACTCGCTATAATCGCGCTATAATCGCACACTCGCTATAATCGCACACTCGCTATAATCGCACACTCGCTATAATCGCGCTATAATCGCACACTCGCTATAATGACACACTCGCTATAATCGCACACTCGCTATAATCGCGCTATAATCGCACACTCGCTATAATCGCACACTCGCTATAATCGCACACTCGCTATAATCGCGCTATAATCGCACACTCGCTATAATGACACACTCGCTATAATCGCACACTCGCTATAATCGCGCTATAATCGCACACTCGCTATAATCGCACACTCGCTATAATCGCACACTCGCTATAATCGCGCTATAATCGCACACTCGCTATAATGAAACACTCGCTATAATCGCACACTCGCTATAATCGCACACTCGTTATAATCGCACACTCGCTATAATGAAACACTCGCTATAATCGCACACTCGCTATAATCGCACACTCGCTATAATCGCACACTCGTTATAATCGCACACTCGCTATAATCGCGCTATAATCGCACACTCGCTATAATCGCACACTCGCTATAATCGCGCTATAATCGCACACTCGCTATAATGACACACTCGCTATAATCGCACACTCGCTATAATCGCACACTCGCTATAATCGCACGCTCGCTATAATCGCACTCTCGCTATAATCGCACTCTCGCTATAATCGCACACTCGCTATAATCGCACTCTCGCTATAATCGCACGCTCGCTATAATCGCACACTCGCTATAATCGCACACTCGTTATAATCACACACTCGCTATAATCGCACTCTCGCTATAATCGCACACTCGCTATAATCGCGCTATAATCGCACACTCGCTATAATCGCACACTCGCTATAATCGCGCTATAATCGCACACTCGCTATAATCGCACACTCGCTATAATCGCGCTATAATCGCACACTCGCTATAATGACACACTCGCTATAATCGCACACTCGCTATAATCGCACTCTCGCTATAATCGCACTCTCGCTATAATCGCACACTCGCTATAATCGCACTCTCGCTATAATCGCACGCTCGCTATAATCGCACGCTCGCTATAATCGCACACTCGTTATAATCGCACGCTCGCTATAATCGCACTCTCGCTATAATCGCACACTCGCTATAATCGCGCTATAATCGCACACTCGCTATAATCGCACACTCGCTATAATCGCGCTATAATCGCACACTCGCTATAATCGCACACTCGCTATAATCGCACACTCGCTATAATCGCGCTATAATCACACACTCGCTGTAATCGCACACTCGCTATAATGACACACTCGCTATAATCGCACACTCGCTATAATCGCGCACTCGCTATAATGACACACTCGCTATAATCGCACACTCGCTATAATCGCACACTCGCTATAATCGCACACTCGTTATAATCGCACACTCGTTATAATCGCACACTCGCTATAATCGCACACTCGTTATAATCGCACACTCGCTATAATCGCACGCTCGCTATAATCGCACGCTCGCTATAATGAAACACTCGCTATAATCGCACACTCGCTATAATCGCACGCTCGCTATAATCGCACTCTCGCTATAATCGCACACTCGCTATAATCGCACACTCGTTATAATCGCACACTCGCTATAATCGCACACTCGCTATAATCGCACTCTCGCTATAATCGCACACTCGCTATAATCGCACACTCGCTATAATCGCACGCTCGTTATAATCGCACACTCGCTATAATCGCACACTCGCTATAATCGCACACTCGCTATAATCGCACGCTCGCTATAATGAAACACTCGTTATAATCGCACGCTCGCTATAATCGCACGCTCGTTATAATCGCACACTCGCTATAATCGCACGCTCGTTATAATCGCACACTCGCTATAATCGCACACTCGCTATAATCGCACACTCGCTATAATCGCACACTCGTTATAATCGCACACTCGCTATAATCGCACGCTCGTTATAATCGCACACTCGCTATAATCGCACACTCGCTATAATCGCACGCTCGCTATAATCGCACGCTCGCTATAATCGCACGCTCGCTATAATCGCACGCTCGCTATAATCGCACGCTCGCTATAATCGCACACTCGCTATAATCGCACACTCGCTATAATCGCACACTCGCTATAATCGCACGCTCGCTATAATGAAACACTCGTTATAATCGCACACTCGCTATAATCGCACGCTCGCTGTAATCGCACACTCGCTATAATCGCACGCTCGCTATAATCGCACGCTCGCTGTAATCGCACACTCGCTATAATCGCACACTCGCTATAATCGCACTCTCGCTATAATCGCACGCTCGCTATAATAGCACGCTCGCTATAATCGCACACTCGCTGTAATCGCACACTCGCTATAATCGCACACTCGCTATAATCGCACACTCGCTATAATCGCACGCTCGCTATAATGAAACACTCGTTATAATCGCACGCTCGCTATAATCGCACGCTCGCTATAATCGCACGCTCGCTGTAATCGCACACTCGCTATAATCGCACGCTCGCTATAATCGCACGCTCGCTATAATCGCACGCTCGTTATAATCGCACACTCGCTATAATCGCACACTCGCTATAATTGCACGCTCGCTATAATCGCACACTCGCTATAATCGCACACTCGCTATAATCGCACGCTTGCTATAATCGCACGCTCGCTATAATCGCACGCTCGTTATAATCGCACACTCGTTATAATCGCACACTCGCTATAATCGCACACTCGTTATAATCGCACACTCGCTATAATCGCACACTCGTTATAATCGCACACTCGCTATAATCGCACACTCGCTATAATCGCACTCTCGCTATAATCGCACACTCGCTATAATCGCACTCTCGCTATAATCGCACGCTCGCTATAATCGCACACTCGTTATAATCGCGCACTCGCTATAATCGCACGCTCGTTATAATCGCACACTCGTTATAATCGCACACTCGCTATAATCGCACTCTCGCTATAATCGCACTCTCGCTATAAGCGCACACTCGCTATAATCGCACACTCGCTATAATCGCACGCTCGTTATAATCACACACTCGCTATAATCGCACACTCGTTATAATCGCACGCTCGCTATAATCGCACACTCGCTATAATCGCACACTCGCTATAATCGCGCTATAATCACACACTCGCTGTAATCGCACACTCGCTATAATGACACACTCGCTATAATCGCACACTCGCTATAATCGCATACTCGCTATAATCGCACACTCGCTATAATGAAACACTCGCTATAATCGCACACTCGTTATAATCGCACACGCGCTATAATCGCACACTCGTTATAATCGCACACTCGTTATAATCGCACACTCGCTATAATCGCACACTCGCTATAATCGCACACTCGCTATAATCGCACACTCGCTATAATCGCACACTCGCTATAATCGCACACTCGTTATAATCGCACACTCGCTATAATCGCACACTCGCTATAATCGCACACTCGTTATAATCGCACACTCGCTATAATCGCACACTCGCTATAATCGCACTCTCGCTATAATCGCACACTCGTTATAATCGCACACTCGCTATAATCGCACACTCGCTATAATGACACACTCGCTATAATCGCACACTCGTTATAATCGCACACTCGCTATAATCGCACACTCGCTATAATCGCACACTCGCTATAATCGCACACTCGCTATAATGACACACTCGCTATAATCGCACACTCGCTATAATGAAACACTCGCTATAATCGCACACTCGTTATAATCGCACACGCGCTATAATCGCACACTCGCTATAATCGCACGCTCGCTATAATGAAACACTCGTTATAATCGCACGCTCGCTATAATCGCACGCTCGCTGTAATCGCACACTCGCTATAATCGCACACTAGCTATAATCGCACACTCGCTATAATCGCACACTCGCTATAATTGCACGCTCGCTATAATCGCACTCTCGCTATAATCGCACGCTCGCTATAATCGCACACTCGTTATAATCGCGCACTCGCTATAATCGCACACTCGCTATAATCGCACACTCGCTATAATCGCATACTCGCTATAATCGCACACTCGCTATAATGAAACACTCGCTATAATCGCACACTCGCTATAATCGCACACTCGCTATAATCGCGCTATAATCGCACACTCGCTATAATGAAACACTCGCTATAATTGCACACTCGCTATAATCGCACACTCGCTATAATCGCACACTCGCTATAATGACACACTCGCTATAATCGCACACTCGCTATAATCGCACACTCGCTATAATCGCACGCTCGTTATAATCGCACACTCGCTATAATCGCACTCTCGCTATAATCGTACACTCGCTATAATCGCACTCTCGCTATAATCGCACGCTCGCTATAATCGCACTCTCGCTATAATGACACACTCGCTATAATCGCACACTCGCTATAATCGCGCTATAATCGCACACTCGCTATAATCGCACACTCGCTATAATCGCACACTCGCTATAATCGCGCTATAATCGCACACTCGCTATAATGACACACTCGCTATAATCGCACACTCGCTATAATCGCGCTATAATCGCACACTCGCTATAATCGCACACTCGCTATAATCGCACACTCGCTATAATCGCGCTATAATCGCACACTCGCTATAATGACACACTCGCTATAATCGCACACTCGCTATAATCGCGCTATAATCGCACACTCGCTATAATCGCACACTCGCTATAATCGCACACTCGCTATAATCGCGCTATAATCGCACACTCGCTATAATGAAACACTCGCTATAATCGCACACTCGCTATAATCGCACACTCGTTATAATCGCACACTCGCTATAATGAAACACTCGCTATAATCGCACACTCGCTATAATCGCACACTCGCTATAATCGCACACTCGTTATAATCGCACACTCGCTATAATCGCGCTATAATCGCACACTCGCTATAATGACACACTCGCTATAATCGCACACTCGCTATAATCGCACACTCGCTATAATCGCGCTATAATCGCACACTCGCTATAATGACACACTCGCTATAATCGCACACTCGCTATAATCGCACACTCGCTATAATCGCACGCTCGCTATAATCGCACTCTCGCTATAATCGCACTCTCGCTATAATCGCACACTCGCTATAATCGCACTCTCGCTATAATCGCACGCTCGCTATAATCGCACACTCGCTATAATCGCACACTCGTTATAATCACACACTCGCTATAATCGCACTCTCGCTATAATCGCACACTCGCTATAATCGCGCTATAATCGCACACTCGCTATAATCGCACACTCGCTATAATCGCGCTATAATCGCACACTCGCTATAATCGCACACTCGCTATAATCGCGCTATAATCGCACACTCGCTATAATGACACACTCGCTATAATCGCACACTCGCTATAATCGCACTCTCGCTATAATCGCACTCTCGCTATAATCGCACACTCGCTATAATCGCACTCTCGCTATAATCGCACGCTCGCTATAATCGCACGCTCGCTATAATCGCACACTCGTTATAATCGCACGCTCGCTATAATCGCACTCTCGCTATAATCGCACACTCGCTATAATCGCGCTATAATCGCACACTCGCTATAATCGCACACTCGCTATAATCGCGCTATAATCGCACACTCGCTATAATCGCACACTCGCTATAATCGCACACTCGCTATAATCGCGCTATAATCACACACTCGCTGTAATCGCACACTCGCTATAATGACACACTCGCTATAATCGCACACTCGCTATAATCGCGCACTCGCTATAATGACACACTCGCTATAATCGCACACTCGCTATAATCGCACACTCGCTATAATCGCACACTTGCTATAATCGCACACTCGTTATAATCGCACACTCGTTATAATCGCACACTCGCTATAATCGCACACTCGCTATAATCGCACACTCGTTATAATCGCACACTCGCTATAATCGCACACTCGCTATAATCGCACTCTCGCTATAATCGCACACTCGTTATAATCGCACACTCGCTATAATCGCACACTCGCTATAATCGCACACTCGCTATAATGACACACTCGCTATAATCGCACACTCGCTATAATCGCGCTATAATCGCACACTCGCTATAATCGCACACTCGCTATAATCGCACACTCGCTATAATATAAGAATAAAAATAAAGATTAATATTAGAATAATGATTTGCTGCAGTTGGCTAGCTAAGTTTTCTAAAAGCACATTATTTTTGACGTTAGTTTGTGGTTTGGGGCACAGCCCATGATTTTGTAAATATCAGGAGAAAATAAAGATGGAAATTAAAAGAGGGGGATTATATGACAAACGAGTGAGGAGAGGACAAGATAGAGACATGGATGATGACTCAGTGTGTGTGTGTGTGTGTGTGTGTGTGTGTGTGTGTCGGACAGACAAGCAACGTCGGCTAGACTGTCTGCCTCCAGTCTGAGAATATGAGGCGATGCGGTGAGCTAATGTAGAAAGAGAGAGAGCAGGAGAGAGAGAGAGAGAGAGGGAGAGAGAGAGAGAGAGAGAGAGAGAGAGAGAGAGAGAGAGCAGGAGAGAGAGAGAGAGAGAGAAACGGAGGTATAAAATGTCATGTTTCACTGTTGGATAATTAAATGTGGCACCTCAAAGCAGATCAATTTAATTTCTCTCAGCCAATGCTTTTATTTTTCTCTCCTTCCAGCTCATCATCCCTCCATCTCTCCTTTCACCCTAATCCCTCCATCTCTGTTTCCTCTTTAACCATTATTGTATCCTTGCTTTCACCAAATTCCATCCATCATCCCCTCATATCTTCTTCCACAACCATCTCTAAATCTCATCTTCCATTAGTATACCCACTTTTTTCTTCTATCATCCCTCCATTTCTCTGCTTACACCATCTTCCATCCATCACTGTTTCCACAAAAATCACTCATTTTCCTTCCACTACCATCTCTCTATTTCTCCTTCCACCCATCATCCTTCCATCACTCATTCCATCAACTTCTCATCTCTATTTCCACTACCATCCCTCCATCTCTCCAATTACTACAATCTCACCATAGCCTTTCCTACCATCATTCCTCCATCTCTCTTTTCACCTTTTCACCACCATTACTCCATCTCTCTTTCCAACATCATCCCTCCACATCTCTTTTTGACGTCATCCCTCCATATCTCCTTCCACTGTGATCCCTGCATCTCTCTTCCACCATCATCACTCCATCTCTATTTCCATGATCACCCTTCCATTTCTCTTTCTCATACCACCATCTCCCTTCCATCCCTTCCATTTATCTCTCCATGTCTACTTTCACCATCATTTCTACAAAAATCGGTCCTCATATCTTCTTCCACCATCATCCCTTCATCTTTTTCTTTGTTTTCACCATCACAGCCCTTTCCACCATCTCCATCCATAACCAGTCCTCCAGAGTCTCTCCATCATATCTTCTTCCACAATCACCCCTTCATCTTTTGATTCCTTCCAACATCATCCTTCCATCTCTCCGTTCATCATCCTCCATCACTTCCTCCACCATTGTCTTTATAGCTCTCTTCCACCAACACCTTTGCATCTCTCTTTCTCATTCCATTATCATCCTTCAGTCTCTCCAACATCATCTCTTGATATGTTCCTTGATATCCACCATCATCCCTCCATCTCTCAGTTTTTCTTCCAGGGTTCAGATGTCTTTCTACTGATCACCTCATGCCCCCCTTCTCTCTCTCTCTCTCGCTCTCTCTCTTTCTGGTTCCTGTTGGAAATATAACACTGTAATAAAACGGTGTGTGGAATATCAACATCACTGCGGTTAATTAGCCCGGGCTAATGGAGCTTAATTGCATCTCAGCCAGTATTTTCCTGCTGAAATCTGAGAGTTATCGATGGAGTGTGTGTGTGTGTGTGTGTGTGTGTGTGTGTGTGTGTGTGTGTGTGTGAGTGTGTTGTAAAAGTAAAATGCGCTTAATTTATCGTAAAATCTATTAAAAGGATGAGTAAAAATAAAAGAGAGGAGAGACAAAGTGGAGACACGAGGAAACTGAGAAAGAGAGAGAGAGAATACAATACCAATCTATACATCGTGTGTGTGTGTGTGAGTGTGTGTGTGTTTATATACTCTATATATTGGTATGATTCTGATTGGTGAGAAGTTGTTTTTTAGTTGTCTATAACGGCAGCTCTGACAGTACTGCAGGTTTATATTAATGGGCTCGTTCTAATACATTATTGTTTCTATAGCAACAGCTCATTGATCGGGAAGTGTACAGTGGCATTTTGGAAGGAGTCTCTAGTGTCAGTGCTTTGTAACAGTCAGAGGTAAAGCTTTATGACAGAGGACAGAGGAGTTTAGAGAAAACAGAGAGGCTGGTGAGGGAACAACTGTTTAGAGCTGCAGTAACGTAAGTGAGTAAGTTTTACCAACATTAATTGTAGCTATAAATGGCTAAATATTATGACATGATTTAATCAATAAAATATTGTGTGCATTGGTAAAAGTGTTGTGGTATAAGAGGAATAAAACACCCTGTTCCCTGAGAAGGGAACTCCACGTTGCGTGTGCTTCACGCTGTGGGAACGAGAATACCCACTCCGTCATACTGAGGTTATGGTCTGTTCAAAAAGACCCGAGCCAGAGGGTCACTGCAAGACACTTGAGCCCGGGGTGGATTGTATATCCAGGCTGTAGTATCGAATAAATGTATGTGGCGTAGACCACCCCACCGCAGCACATACATCCTGTAAGGGTACCTCTTTGGACAAAGCCTTCAAGGAGGTGACCCCCAAAGTGGAATGAGCCCTTATGCCCAGAGGTGTAGCGAGATCGTGCACCTCATAAGCGATAGAGATTGCTTCCACTATTCAATTAGAGATGCGCTGCTTTGACACAGCATCATCTCTACTGCCGCAACCAAAGCAGACCAGCAGCTGCAGCGACTTACGCCACTGGAAGCTTCTCTGAGGCGGACTCTACGGACTCAAATGGGGCACCTGACAGACCTTCCAGGACTACAGAAAGGTCCCAAGAAGGTATGTGTGGCCTGTAGATGGGCCTCAGCCTCCTGACACCATGCATAAACCTCGATGTTAGAGCATGTTGCCCCACAGAGGCTCCATCAATAGGGGCATGGTTGGCTGAAATGGTGGCCACATAGACCCTATTGTAGAAGCAGCCGACCCTGCTTAGAAACATCCTTATAAGTACTCGAGGACTGTAGCTATTGCACGGTTCACTGGGTCTAGCTGATGTTCCACACACTACGAGACAAAAAGTCACCACTTGAGCACATACAATTTCCTTGTGGATGGTGCTCTAGTGTTCAACATGGTCTCCACAACCTCAGTTGTGAGACCACAGTCTATGAGCTGGTGCCCCCAGGGGCCAGACCCACAGTGTACATAATTCCTGCCGAGGGTGAAAAATCAGCTCTCCGGCATGAGATAGTAGATCCCTGTGGACAGGAATCTCCAAAAGAGTGCTGTCCAGCATGTATATTATCTCTGAGAACCATATTCAAGCTGCCTAATAATGTGCTACTAGCAGCAGACGTAGTCTTGGTGAACTCTTGCTAGAACTTGTGGGAGCAGAGCAATCAGGAGAAAATCACACAGATGTGACCTTGGCCACGATTTCACCATGGCCTCCAGCCTCAATGGTGCGGGAGGAGTGAGAGCGAACCACAGCAGACAGTTGTTGTCTTCTAGGAGGCAAACACATTCACTTCCACTTGGCCGAACTTCCGCTTGTGGATGGAGCCTCCAATTCCCGGGCCTCAACCCCTGCCTCAACAGAATGTCTGCCCCCACCTTCTGGTTGCCCAGAATGTACATTGCACTCACTGACAAAAACTTTCCCTCTGCCCAGAGAGGAATTAGTTGAGCCTGCCTGAACAGGGGGCATGAACGTAACTTTCCCTGGTGGTTGATATATGAGACCACTGCTGTGTTGTCTGTCACTAACACATGGTGACCTCTCAATTGAGGAAGAAATAATTCTAGTGCTAGAAATACAGCCTGCATTTCCAGGCGATCTATATACCACTCTAGATGAGGGCCGCTCCAGAGACTGTGAGCTGGACAGCCATCTAAGACCGCGCCCCAGCCCGTGAGGGAGGCGTCTGTTATTACCGTCTTACGATAAGGAGATGCCCCTAGAGTGTGACCTAAAGCTAGAAACCCGGGGACACACCGTGACACTGATTACTTTCAGACTTTTCAGCCACCACTGAAACGGTCCCTGTGCAATAGGACCAACCTTATGATGTTGGCTGCTGCTGCCATAAGCCCCAACAGTCTCTCATAGAGACTGGAGGGGATACCCAGATCCAGCTTTATCTTGCTCAATATTGATAGGATTGACCCTACGCATGTTTGGGATATAAATGCTCTTATCATAGTAGAATCCCATATAACCCCTAGAAAAGTTGTCCTCTGCACTAGAGATAGCATACTTTTCTTGAGGCTCAACCTGAGCCCGAAGCTCTTCATGTGAGCGAGAATAGCATATCGATTTTGAATCGCCAGTTCCCTGGATCATGCTAGAATTAACCAGTCAGCTAGGTAGTTTGGTACACAGATGTCCTGGAGCCAGAATGGCATCCATGCACTTTGTGAAGGTACGAGGGGATAAAGCTATCCTGAAGGGAAGAACCTAATATTGGTACGCTTTGCCTCCAAATGCGAACCTCAGGAACTTCCTGTGACTTGGCGATATTTCTATGTGGAAATATTCGTCTTTTAGATCTATCGTCACAAACCAGTTCTCAAACTGAATCTGTGGAACGATAAGTTTGGGCGTCAGCATTTTGAACCTGTATGTCCAAAGAGTACAGTTCAGATGACGCAGATCTAAAATTGGCTCCATACTCCCCTCTTTTTTGCAAACCAGGAAATAACAGCTGTAAAAACCTCCCTCCCTCAGGGAACGGGGTACATGTTCTGTGGCACCTTTGTCCTGCGCTAACATTGGGCTCTGCTCTGTGCTGACTACTGTGGTGAGCACACCTCTGAACCAGGGGGGTTAAACTCTGAACTGGACCCGGTAACCCTTTTCTACAGTAGACAGAACCCATGGAGACACGTTTGGCAGTACTTTCCACACTGCCAGATGATCTTTTAGTGATGTTAAGTCTTTCACATTCTGTTGGAGGGAAAGCATCAGATTTTCATTGCCCTGTTTGAGCTCACTGACCAGAGAACACTGAAAACTTGGGACAGCCTTGGGTAGGGGAGGCCCTACAGTAGTACTTGGGGCTAACTGCCCTAACAACCTCACGTCCCCTGATACGTCCCTCTGCGGTCCCTCAGGACAGCTCCTTCTTTGTCTGCTTGGCCTTTACGATCAGCATATGGTCAGTATACTCCAGCCCTCGACACTTTACATAGAAAGTGTGTCCGCCCGTCTCCGTGATGAAACAGGTGCAAGGCGTGACACACTTCCGGAATTCTCTCTCACTCATACTTTTCTCTCTCTTTTTTTAAAGGGACAGAAAAGTAAAGAGATTTTTCTTTCTTTTAATTTTGAAAAGATAGAGATAAAATGAAGAGCCTTTTTGCAAGTGTTACACAAACGACTGACATGCAGTCTCACTGACGATAATAACGCTGACGGTGTGGTTCACAGGTGCTGTTTTTATATCACGTAACGTGCTTAATTGCCACGTCACCTGACCATGGCAGGTCTATAAATAGGCATGATGTTACACAAGCTTCAGATACCAGTCACGCACGAGGGCGCTTCCCACAGCGTGAAGCTCACGCAACATTGAGTTCCCTTTGAAAGGGAACACTTCAGAACATGGTCTAGTCTGCACTTTTATAGCGCTTTTTAAACCTTAGCGGTTTCAAAGCGCTTTACACTGGTTATCATTCACTATTCACACTAAATCACACACCAATGGTAGCATAGCTGCCATGCAAGGCTCTAGCTTGCCATCTGGAGCAACTTGGGGTTCAGTGTCTTGCACAAGAACATGTTGCTATAGTAACAGTGATACTGTCACTCGTTATTTTCCTATAACAGCACCACACACAGTGGTTTATTCCTTACTAATATACTTAGATATATATAAAACAAACGGGGAAAACTGGTGTGTGTGTGTGTGTGTGTGTGTGTGTGTGTGTGTGTGTGTGTGTGTGTGTGTGTGTTTATGTTTTTGTCCTACGCCTCAGAAGTCAGTCAGGCTTTTTATACATTTCTTCTTTCTTTCTTTTTTTTTCTTTTATACTGAGAAATAAAGAGGGTGAGTGAAAAACGGGGGAAAAAGCTCAGGCCCATTTTCAGACAAAACAAGTTCAATAAGGACAAAGTGTACTTGTTTAAATGACCCTTTTTTTTACTCGATGTGGAAAACCATTAAGCTTTGCTTCAGCGTGGAACTTGTGCTTTTTTCTCCGCGCGCGTCCTCGCAGCAGTTTAGCCCTTAATAACAGCTTTTATCACATTTTGTTATTAGTCCATTAGACGCTGATATCGGCCCGAGTATAATTTTAGGGAATTGAAAAGCAGTGTGGAGAAGTGGTCTGGGGGGGAGGGAGAGGGTGTGGGGGCTTGTTGTAGATGTTGGGAGGGAGAAAAAAAGAAAAGTTTTTTTTTTTTTTTTTTTTTTTACATTTAGACTAATGCGCTTTCGATTTCATCGCCGTGTCCATTTGTGCTGTTTATTGAGAAATGTGTTTTTAATCTCGTATTCGTTAACTTGTCGCTTGACTGAGGAACAAAAAAAAAATGCATATAAAAGACCAAAACACGTTTCTGAATGCGCTCAGGCCTTAAACCGTGAATCGTAAATCATCGCCTGCTTCTTCGGAAAGCAGACTGAAATGTGTTATAAAACATTCGGGACATTTTAGACAATACGTTTCATTTTTTCCCATTAAATGTCTGTTACACTATGACGGACAAGTGTCTCAAATCGCACAATGAAACACTACACTTTTACACTATACACTATAATGTTTGTAGTGTGAAGTTGCTCCGCCCCCTGATGTCCTAGACATTTACTGTTGGACAGAATTCATTCCAAATCATTTTAATCGTCAAATATAACCCCTTAATAAAGTCTCATTTGTGAAAGTGTTAGCTTGCTACACTAAGAAACACGGGGTTAAAAACATCCCAAATTGGGGTATTTTTAGCCCAACAGTTGGGTAATTATAGGACAGAACACATTTTGGGTTAAACTAACCCATCAAGTTGCGTTGTTAATTTTAACCCAGCAAATAAGTTGTTTTTCAACCCAAAGTTTAGTTTCATTTTTACAAATAAAATGGGTTCATATGTTCAGGATTATTTCCTTTGAAAATGTCAAATATACCACATTATAAACAAATCTTTGCTTTTTCCAGTGTACACTAACGGTGTTATGGATAAATATACTGATACGATCCTTCACTCAATCATGCGTTAATTTTTAACACATCTGCGTGTCTAGTTAAGAACAACACATTTTTTTTTGTCACTTTCAACACGATCAGTGCGTTAGTACATTTAACACATTCTCTATGTTAAACATTTCCACACAAGATGTGTTAAAAATAACACACAAATAACCAATATTTTTCCCTACAATTATCTTAAAATGCTATTTGTTTGTATGCGAAAAGTCTATTGAAAAGCTCACAAAATAAACAAAGAACTGCATGAAATTCAAGTGGCGTTTATTAAAATCATTCAGACATTTGAAAGATGTAGGAATTGATGCATCTTCTTACAAATCTCTCTGCCATCGGGGAAGATAAGCTTCTCACTGCCTTCCGTCTGAAAAGCTGTAAAAGAGCTAAACGTGTGTTGGTTAGTTGTCAGCTACAAAATATGGATAAATGCTTTTGGGCTTTAACTGAGAAATTGTGTTACAGAATCCCAAATTGTGTTATTTTGGCCCTCCGCTCTCCTAATGAACAAAATGGCACTGTAGACACACCAGTTAAGTTAACCTGCTAAAGTTCCATTATCCACTGACTGTCTGCACCTGTTACCCAGCATTAACATTCAGCGAATACATGAAGAAACACGGCTCTATCCCATCCTCCTAATGCTAATTGCTACAGCTTGCCTTGTCCAAAACACTTTCTAAATGTAGTTAACATTAACCCACTCTCTGTGTTACATCATGGTGAACAGCTGTAATGCTACGTTATGGTTAACTGTCAAAAAGGTAATGGGGATATCTAATGTCACCGCGAGCTGGATGGTAAAGTAATGTTATTAACTCAGGTGAGCGTCTAGGTTAGCATCACTCATCCCTACCGCGACTGGTGTCAGTATGCAGCTAGCTAACCCTAACTCGAAGCCTCAGACAAGATACAGACGCAGAGAATTATAGAATAACCTCAGTCCATATTTCACAGCCAACATAAACACATGACACTAACATTGTAACTCCAACCCTGAGGAAGCAGTACATGATGTTCACTTTTGAAGCCGTCGTGATAGGTAAAGTTAATCATCCCTCGCTGAGTTACTGTTTTACAATGTATAAATTTTCGAGAGCTCCCTGCATAAATATCCCAAACTCGGCCAGGTATTTTCGGCAGCATTAACGCTAACTAGGGATGAAAGTTAACTTACCTGTGTTTATTTGGTTTCCTCACCTCGAAAACTGCTACCTCCACCTGAGGCGAATTCAAACTGAGATGATTTGACCCAAGGAGTTGGTCTGATGCAGCGGGGTGGGGGAGGGGTGCACTGATTCAACTGTCAGTGAAAATGAAAAAGTCACTAACCCAGCGGTTGGGTTACACAAAACTACCCAAAAACTACCCGAGGCTGAGAAAATACCCCCATTAAATGATGCAAAAGGCTCAACCCAGCGTTCGGGTAGAAAAAATAACCCAGCATTTTTGTAGCAGTACGGTGTGTTCTGATTGGCTGAGAGCAGTACAGTGTGTTCTGATTGGCTGAGAGTAGTACAGTGTGTTCTGATTGGCTAAGAGCAGTACAGTGTGCTCTGATTGGCTGAGAGCAGTACAGTGTGTTCCGATTGGCTGAGAGCAATACAGTGTGTTCTGATTGGCTGAGAGCAGTACAGTGTGTTCTGATTGGCTGAGAGCAGTACAGCGTCATGATTGGCTGAGCACTAATTTGCTTCATGTAGCAGTTTAGCCACTAGCACGAACATGAATTTGTCACTCTACTGGGCGTTTTGTGGTCGTGTCCTAAAGAACAGTTCCAAGCATCTACTCATGAAATCCAGTCATTGCATTGCAACAGGTTTGCTTCCAGACTCACCTTGCTTTTGTGTGATTTAGGACACGCCCTCTGAAAAATTGACCTATATAGTGAGGATCTATATTTAAATCATTCTACTACACTACTCTGGGAGTGTTTTTAAAAATCCCATGTGCACTATGACCTACATAAGGAACATGGTGTGTGATTTGGGACATGCCCCGAGGGGATTGGGGCCCATAGAGTGTATATTGTAGCGTGTAGGGAACAGGAAGTAGGGACTAGGGTCCTGTACCAGACACATCGAATTTGTGTGGTTTTTTTGCACCCGATTGAACCGTTAAAAGCCTGCAGTGTTTCAGCGGTGTGTTGTTCCCCCTCACACACTCCTGATCGGCACTAATTGCCTGCGACATTTTTCAATCGGCGCCATATTGATCTGCGTCTGCTGAATTTGTCGAACGATTACGGCGCCAAATGAATTCGGCTAGATGTTGAAAAAAAAGAAAAGAAACAGAAAATAACAACTCCACCTCGCGCCAGTGGATCGCTATCGCATAATTACAGAGCAGGTCACAGCGTGTTTTCACATCTACATACACTCGTCCCTAATTAGCTTTCAGATCCTGCATCACACACACACACACACACACACACACACACACTGTTCCATTAATTCCTGAAACACCGCGTGTCCATTCTGCTCCGTTGTTTCAGATTTAATTGGCCCGAGCGTACAATGACCACCCGGCTGGCACGGGCCCTCATTCCTAATCTCCATTATTTTCTGTGTGTGTGTGTGTGTGTGTGTGTGTGTGTGTGTGTGTGTGTGTGTGTGTGTGATGTGGAATAAAAAAAGGAAAATCAATAGTGTTTCATTAGTGCAGGGCTGCAGCACGGCTTAATTAAACTTTCCGAGGCGTTTGCTTTAACCGGGCAAATAAAAGAGTGAAGTGGAGAGAATGAGGGCATTAGCATATCTATCACACACACACACACACACACACACACACACGCACACATATTTTTGTTCAGCCACTTCTCACTCTCTCTGTTTCCACTCTTTAGAAGCGATATTCTTGATGAAGTCATCAAAAGATCGTCAGCCAATCACACGCCGGCTGTGTCTTAATACCACGAATGCGAAGTGCGCACTTGTTTTCTAGGGAAGAATGTTCTCACTGAGTGCCTGTTATAAGAACAATGAACACAACAAAGAAAAAAGAACGGAGAACTATTATCAGGTCACTGTGGACATGTCCCGACCCCCACCATCTTGAAAGGCCGTCGTGAATTATGGGTATTATGACATTGTTTGGACCCTTGTCTACCGCGGAGCATTGTGGGATTTCATGATATTTATGGCTATGCTTGGTGTGATGTCTACAGGAATATAGTGCAATCGTGCTCGTCTCTCCAGAAATGTCAGAAATGTACTCAACATTTAGGAATGTGTGTGTGTGTGTGTGTGTGTGTGTGTGTGTGTGTGTGTGTGTGTGTGTGTGTGTAAGATTGTGAGATCTGTTTAGAAGGATGAAAATCACACACGCGTCTGTTTCATCGTGCAGCGGGAACCACGGCGGGATTATCAGGTTTCACTCGCTGGGAGATGGACATGTTAGACACGAGAGAGGAACCCGTCCATCTGCTCTTATCTCAGCTGAGCATCAGGGGTTCCGGAATCATCAGTCCGTTCCTCAGAATCATGAAGAATGAAGGCTTTGGGATCATCGGTCAGTTCTGGAATTCTCAGCCTGAAGCTTCCAGAATCACAGGTCTGTCAACAATCAACGACTTTTGGAATAGTTAGTCTGAAGATTCTGAGATGTTCGGGCCAGTTCTGTTGTTCTTAGTGTGACGTTTCTGGAAGTCTCAGACAGTTCTAGAATCAGTTGTAAATTCAGTTCTCGAATCCACGGTGTGAAGAATCCTCAGCATTGTCAAGAGGCCTCAGTGTCCACAGTGAAGGATCTAGTATAGTTAGTCAGTTCAGGAAACCTTCATATAAAGGTTCTAGAATGATCTGTCAGCTCTAGAATTACCAGACAGTACTATAATCCGCTGTTTGAAGGTTCTAAATCATTTGTTGAATCTAGAATCGTCTTTCAGTTCTAGAATCCTAAGCATGAGGGTGTGGGATCTTCACTGTGATGGATCCAGAATCCTTGACCAGGTCTAGAATCCCCAGAATGGAGATTTTAGGGTCCTCACATTGAAGTTCATAGAGTCCTTGGTTGGTCCTAAAGTCCACAGTGTGAGGGTTTTAGAATGCTCTGTAAGCTCTATAGTCCTTGGCGTGAGGTTTCTAGGATCCTCAATGTGAAGGTGCAAGAATTATCAGAGTGAAAGTTCTAGAATCATTGGTCATAAAAATCCCTTCTGAGTTCTAGAATATTCTGTCAGTTATGGAATCCTCTTACAGCTCTACAGTCCTCAGTGTGAAGGTTTTAGAATAATTGCTCAGTTCTCGAATCTGCAATATAAGGCTTGATAGTTGTAGAAGGTACTGGCACCCTGTCCAGGGTGTACCCCGATGCTCCCTGGGATTGGCTCCAGGTTCCCCACGACCCTGAAGAAGGGGTAAGCGGTAGAAGATGGATGGATGGATGGATGTAGAAGGTGTGACCGTTGCCAGTGTGAACGTTCTAGGCTCCTCATTGTGCAGGTGCTAGAATCCTCAAGGTGAAATCTATAGCATCAGTGGTGAAATCTGGAACTTGTGATGATAAAGGTTCTAGAATCAGCAGCTATAAAATCCTTTGTCAGTTCTAGAAATTCCAGCATGGTTTTTCCAGGATCCTCAAGGTGCTCTAGGATCTAGAAGTTCTAGAATGCGCAGAATGGAGGTTCTAGAATCCCAGGTCAGTTTTATTTGGCTGGTTTTACGGTTCTGTGCAACGTTCCATCCAACTGTGTCTCAGGTATAAAGCCGGAGATGAGGAACTCTAACATTCCTCCATCCTACTTGTTAGCAAGCTAGCTTATAGCGTGCTGGCTAGTTAGTCAGCCAGTAATACGAGTGCGACGACTGCACACCTATACGAAGGAGATGTTCTAGCGCTAGTTCTGCACCATGTCTCCTTAATCCTAACCGAAACACCTCACCCCTCCCCTCCCCCGTTCCACTGATATCCGAGTGTTAGAAGTTAAAATGCACTCTCTGCGCTCCACATTTACGCTCCGTGAATTAACAAAAAGAAAAAAGAAAAAAAAAGAAAATCAATGGCTGTTTTTCCTGACCGCCCGCTCCCTCCTGCACTATTCGGTTTCGCCGAGGCGTGTGTGTTTCCTGAGGGGCCGCGCATGAAGGCCATCTAATCGAAACGTCAATTTATTAGCTCAAAGAGTACAGCATCAAGAAAAAAAGGAAAGTGTTCACGTTTTCCAGGAAAACCTCTGTGAAACCAGAGCATCCATGAGAAGAGGCAGAAGAGTGTGTGTGTGTGTGTGTGTGTGTGTGTGTGTGTGCATGTGTGTGTGAGACGCTAACAGGCAGACAAGCACAACAGACTCAAGTATGATGGACTGATGGACCATTTTAACATTATAAAAAAAACTCAATAGGTAAGATAGTGCTCAGGAGGAAGAACCTTCAGAGGAACCAGGATTCAGCAGCAAGACGAGAACATCATTCTTATATCTAATGGACTTACTCTAGTTATTATATTTTACATAAAGCATATATATTTACAGTTAACGATCACAAGTATCAATATACTAATCATGACTGAAGTCAGTAGGACTGTAGTAGAGTTTAAATCCTGGATGGAGAAGGTCCATCAGTCAGCGATCAATGAGTAGACCGCTTGTAGAATTCACATGGCAGGACTGGTAAGAGTCTGTAGACTTTAAGTGGGTAGGATTGGAGGAGAATCTTGTAGACCTCAGGATGGTGAGGAAGAAGATCTTGTAGACCTCAGGATGGTCAGGAGGAGAATCTCGTAGACCTCAGGATGGTCAGGAGGAGAATCTTGTAGACCTCAGGATGGTCAGGAGGAGAATCTTGTAGACCTCAGGATGGTCAGGAGGAGAATCTTGTAGACCTCAGGATGGTCAGGAGGAGAATCTCGTAGACCTCAGGATGGTCAGGAGGAGAATCTTGTAGACCTTAAGATGATAGAATAGGATGCTTGTACACCTCAGGATAGTGACTCCATGTTTTGGGTTGTAAGAGAAGTAAGAACATTAGATAAAACCGTTTAGTATTGAACATTGTCAGTTCTCGGGTCTAACAGGAGAACCGATGAACCTCCGAGCCACCAGGAGCTCTCTGTTCTATCATCAACAAACTCCAGCGATTAAACATGAACAGAACAGAGACTCCATCGACTGTGTGCTGCTTAAACCCTTTTGGGAATGAGACCGAACCCGGAATTTCAGGAAGCAGGATGATGATGATTCCAAAGTTTGGGAGCCATTTTGGAAAACTATCTGCTGCTCCGTGATGAGATAAGAGACGTGTGTGTGAGGAGCGTGGAGAAAACACTGGATTATAAGATTACGCTAATGATGCTAACACTCGTAGCTTTCTGTACCATCGAACATCGTTACCGTGGAGATGGTTACACTCTGCACGCCTGATGGATCTCTCGCCGTGTGTGTGTGTGTGTGTGTGTGTGTGTATGTGAAAAGAGAGAGAGAGAGAGAGAGAGATTAGTGCAGTAATGTAGCATTATCGATCTGTTTCGTGGCGGCAGATGAAACTGAGTACGGACGTTTTTAGTGGAGCAGACAGACGCGGTGGACGACAGGCGTCTGTGGCCTACCTCTGCTGTCATCTATTCGTCCATCCGTCTGTCCATCCATCCTTCCATCCTTCCATCCATCTGTCCCTCACTTCATTCTTCCTTCTTATGGCTCGCATTTCTCCCTGCAAATATGGATGAAGTCACACACACACACACACACACACACACACACACACACACACACACACATATGGCACGCTCGTCCACACAGACGGCATTTACAAATATTTTCGAGTAAATAGCGGGCGGTGTTTTTACACGGCGCCCCCCAGAGGATGAGTGAAGAGTCTTTGGGGAGCGTCGGGGTCAGAGGTCAGAGTTCTTTCGAATTCAACACAATCTGTCCTGGTGTTTCGGTGCGTCTGTACAGCTGTGATCACACACACACACACACACACTCACACACACACACACACACCGTACATTTCTAGTGTTTTATAAACTTTATTCTGTGCCTTAATTAAATTTGTGAAACTTTCTCACTCAATGTTTCAATTCCTGAAAATAATGATGTCATAACAAGCCGACCAATCAGCAGCTTCAATTCAGCTCATGCTCAGTGGAAACACACACACACACACATACACACACACACACACACACACCTGAATGTTCATTTCATCACTACTCACTGTTTCATTCGTTCTTTTGTTCATTATTTTAAAACTCGAACTTTAAAACAGTTGAATTTTTACTTTGATCTGTTTTCTCTTCTCTCGTTTTCATTGATTATCGCTATGTTTTCATGTTACATTCTTCCACATTTTCTTCCTTTTTTCCCCCTTAATTCCTCTTCATTTTTATTTTTATAGAACAATTTAAAAACATGCATATCTTTTTTTTAATTATGCCATTTTTAAGTTCGTGTAATTGAAGCTTCATTACGATGTGATTTCATCATTTATTAAAAATGTATTCAAATTCTTTCAGTCTTTTCTATTCGTTTTGTTCTTCACTTATTGTTTTTATCTTTAACGTTCTTTCATCTGCGTGTTTTTCCATTCACTTTATTATTGTTTATTTTAAATTCTCTCTCTCTCTCTCTCTCTCTCTCTCTCTCCGTGCGCTTGTGTGTGTGTGTGTTTATGTGTGTGTGTCTTGTTAGACTGCAACGGACGATGCGTGTAATCATTAACGCTGTGGGGTGAGGGGGCGTGTCCCTCAGGGTCATGGCGTTCAGCTCTGACTCCGCCCACTTCCCTAAACGCTATCAATAATCCTGTTAATAAATAATTCGCTAAATAAAGAGTCCTTTATGTGACGAAATGGACTCGACCCTACAGCTCATAATTTAACACACACACACACACACACACACACACACACACACACACACACACACACTCAGTCTGCAGTGGATTATAAAGAGTTTCATATAATGATAAATAAACCAGAAATACTGCTGTAAATACTGGCACTACTAATAGTCTAATATTATTTTACTATTATTACATATAATTAGATATTATACAGTTTGATATATTCATCATTTTATTGCATTGATATTATTATTATTATTATTATTATTACTATTATTATTATTACTATTATTATTATTATTATTATTATTACTACTATTATTATATGAATATAGTAACTAACAGCAACTAATTTGAAATGCAGCTTATGCATCTCTACATTTTGTTATTAAGCTTCAAAATAATAATTATTAATTAATATTAATAATAATAATAACAATAATTTACTTTTTTTCAATTGTATACGAATAAAAGTTTATTAAATTACATTTTATACATAAAAAAGGAATTGAAATAAGCAACTGAAAACAATTAAATAAGCAGAATAGGAACAAAACCTATTTAATGTACAAGCAAATTACTGTGTGTGTGTGGGGGGGTGTGGGTGTGTGGGTGTGTGTGTGGGTGTGTGTGTGTGTGTGTGAGAGAGAGAGAGAGAGAGAGAGAGAGAGAGAGAGAGAGAGAGAGATCTTTTTTTGAAATGTCTGCTTCAGTCTTTGATATTATGCAGATTACAGCTATTAACAGCCAGAGTGTGTGTGTGTGTGTGTGTGTGTGTGTGTGTGTCTGTGTGTGTATCCTATTTGGGCGGCGGCCATCTTGGACTCGGCCTCCCAAACATATTAAATTGATTAGCGATGTGAGTGTGTAAAATAAACAAACGGCTCATGCCAAAGCGCCGCAGCTTCAGCTTTCAGCCCCGCAATTATCTTCTTATATAATTAAACACGCTGCGCTTAATGAGCGTCTCACAAACTGAGGGGTTAGCTCAGCCAAAAACAGGACAGACCAGAGGAAAGAGAGAGAGAGACAGTGAGTGAGAGTGGGGGGTAATTACATGTTGGCACGACAGTGTTAATGTTAATGATGGACGTTCAAATCTAGCGATGAATAAAAAAGACTCAGCGTCTTAAAGGAGTGGAGTGATGACATGCAGACGCTACTGGTGGCTGTAGAACAAACATGTCCTGGCTGAGTGATTGGTGGTGTAGCGGTTGTTGTAACATCATCCAGTCGGTGCAAGGAAAAAATATGCTAATTCATGCTGTATACTATAAATATTAACATCAATCTCTGAATATTTAATCATTACAGTAAATACAAATGATCTGAATTGTCATAAAGTGAACGTAAAGTATCATGTGAATCGCTATAAAGTGAATCAGTTTAAATGAACTGTTTTAAGGTAAATATGTACAAAGTGAATCAGTGTACGTTGAATTAGTATAATGTGAATCTGTGTAATGTGAATCAGTGTAATGTGAATCAGTATAAGGTGAATCAGTATTAGGTGAATCGGTGTAATGTGAATCAGTATAAGGTGAATCAGTATTAGGTGAATCGGTGAAATGTGAATCAGTATAAGATGAATCAGTATAAGGTGAATCGGTGTAATGTGAATCAGTATAAGGTGAATCAGTGTTAGGTGAATCGGTGTAATGTGAATCGGTGTAATGTGAATCGGTATAAGGTGAATCGGTGTAATGTGAATCAGTGTAATGTGAATCACTGACAGTTGAATCAGTATAAACCATTTCACTATGAAGTGAATTGTTATAATTTGAATTGGTCCAAGCTGTATAAGTAAGTGTGTAGTGTGACATGTAAGAGTATGAAGTGAATTGATATAAATTGTTCCTATAATAAGGTGATTTGTTTTATATTGAATCGATACAAGTTGAATCAGTATTAAGTGAATCTGTAAAAAGTGAATCAGTATAAAGCGAATAAGAAATAAATGAACTGGTTATGTGAATCGGTATCATTCGAACCCGTATCATTTGAATCAGTATTCAGTGAATTGATATGATGTGAATCATTATAGAGTGAATCGGTTGAATCGGTTGAAAGTGACTCGATTTAATCCAGATTTTTAAGTACAGTGTAAACCGTACAGTTGTTTCCTGGCCATTTATGGACAATGCTGGAGTGCAAGAAAAACATTTTTAAAAATTTGAATCAGTTCATTTTATCCATTTTCAACCTAATTTATAACCACTGTTTCTTTATTAATAAAATGTTGATGAGATGAATCAGTTGATTTTCAGTTGTGAATATCACCAGAGATGAACAAAAAAACCCACAAATATTAATCCCATGCTTTCCTCCATGTAAACTGTGATTATAAAAACTCTTAAGTGTTTTATTGTTATACTGAATTTTATTGCTGCATTTATCCGACTAACAGAATCCAAACCTCACACAAAGGCTAAAATAAACCTTCTATATTTTAGCACGCCTGCCCCCCCACCCCCCCCCACACTTCATGCCCCTCTCACCGTCTGTGAGGTGTTTTTATTTGCTTTGTTATTATTTTTATGATGGCGTGGTGTTATTGAGACTCATTTTTCATCCAGCCTGCATTAAGCATCGCTATCGATTTCTTGTACGCGGTGCAGGACTGGTGGACCACACTCTCCTTTTTTTCTGTTATTATTCTGTGGTACTTGTGGGTAATTCATATCGGCCTGGAGGTCCTGACTCCTGAAAATACACGCACTAACACACACACACACACACACACACACACACACTCACACACACATGCTTTGAGATATCCCTCATTTTCACAACCTGCTGTAAAACTGCACCATTTCAGAAAACACAGTGGTGAATAACTGGAAAAAACAACAGTATTTATTTTCCTTTCATCCCCTTTTTCACTTCTTTTGTTGAGCCCTCAAACCGTTCTGTACTGTGCACTACTTAGCCACTTTAGATTTTATACCCAAACAACTAAAACAGGATTTTTTTTTAGTATTAAAATAAGTATCGAATGATTTAGTATGAAGTGATTCGCATGAATTGAATTTGTTTTAGGCAAGTCAATATAAGGTGACTCAGTATTAAATGAATCAGTATAAAGTAAATTGGTGTGATGTGAACATGTACAAAATGAACACTATTCACTAATTCAGTCAGTATAAGATGAATTAGTATTAAGTGAATTACTATAAATTGGTATAAAGTGAATGCATACAAGGTGAATCAATATTAGGTGAATCCGTATTAAGTGAATCAGCATTAGGTGAATCAGAATTAGGTGAATCAATATTCAGTAAATCAGTATTATGTGAATCAGTATTAAGTACATCAGCAGTAGGTGAATCAGTATTACGTGAATCAGTATTAAGTACATCAGCAGTAGGTGAATCAGTATTACGTGAATCAGTATTGGGCAAATCAGTATTATGTGAATCAATATTAGGTGAATCAGTTTTAAGTGAATCAATATTAGGTGAATCAGTATTAAGTGAATTAATATTAGGTGAATCAGTATTAAGTGAATTAATATTAGGTGAATCAGTATTAGGTGAATCAATATTACGTGAATCAGTATTAAGTATATCAGTAGTAGGTGAATCACTATTAAGTGAATTAATATTAGGTGAATCAGTGACAAAGAATAAAGTAAATTCATATAAAGGTGGATATGAACAGGAAAAAAGTGATTCTGTATAAAATGAATTGGAATAAGGTGAATCATTGTTAAGTGATCTGTGAAAAGTGAATCAGAGCATATAAAATGCATAGGAATGAAATGAATAAGAATAATGTAAATACTATTAACTATATCAGTTAAAAGTGAATCTGTGTAAGATAAATCAGTATAAAAGGAATCAGCACAAGGTGAATCATTGCAATGTAAATGAGCATGAGGTGATTCAATATAGATTCTTCCAGTATAATTTGTCTTGTTATAAACTGAATCCGTATAGTAATAATTAAATCTCGAAAAAGTGAATCACTATAAAGTAAACAGGAATGAAGTGAATCAGTATAAAATGAATCTAAGAGATGAACTGCTATAAAGTGAATCTGTAGAAGATGAAGCAGCATAAAAGAATCAATATAAAGTGAGTCAGTATGACATTACTTGCTAGAAATTGGATCATAATAAGGTCACTCAGTAGTAGGAGTTGAGTGAATTGCCATAAAGTGAATTGGTATAATGTGAATTAGGAAGACGTGAACTAGTGAATCAGTCTAAAGTGCTTCGATTTAATGTGAAGACTATGCATCTGTAGAACGGTGAATTGGTATAAAGTAAATTTGTAGAAGATGAATCGGTATTTAAAAGAATCTGTAAAAGGTGAATCAGTGTAACCTGAATGAGTATGATGTGAACCGGTACAAAGTGTACAAGGTGAATCATTGTAGTGAGAAGTGAATCAGTATAAGATTCAGAATTAAGTGTGTTTGACTCCACTATGTAATGCAGCTTTAGTGTGTAATTCGCTAAAAATGCTTTCATTAAATAAACATTTGTTCTATGAAAACACACTTAGACACCTACATGAAACATTTCAGGTTATGGGTGTTAAATCTCCTCTAATTCAGCACGAAATTGATGAACAGGAGCGTTGATATGAACTGCTCTTCATGCCTGGTGTAGTTAATGGATATTTACTGATGATGAGACGGCATATTAGCAAGATGCTATACCGTGCTAATAGCGCTACGGTTATGGTAAACAGTAGCAGGGTTGGTGTAGATCAGCGCTAGCGGCGTGAGAGCTCGCTGTGACACACCATGATTTAATTTGTCTGCTGTAAGTAAATGACCGCCATGTGAATTAGCCATGAGGGAATTTCTCAAGGTTAAATTACAGCACGGATCCCATCTGGTGGAGTGAAGGTTCATCGCAGAACAGAACAGCACAGCACAGCACAGCGCCCACACCCCGACACCCGCACACACACACACACCCCCCCCCCCCCCCCCCCCCCCGTCTCCTCCATCCAGTATAAATAAGAGCGAATATAGAGGAGACGACCCGAGGCTAGGTTCCTGAGAGCAGCTGTAATCTGTTCAGCCGAGGTAACAGAGGGGGGAAGAAATGATCCGAGATGGATGAACGACATCTTGGGCTTCTGATTTTCCTCCAGACCGTAATATGGAGGAAAAAAAATTGCAACAACAATGATAGAAAAATTAATAACAAGAAGAAAAAGAATTGAGGAAGAAAGAAACCAAAAAAATCGGTCCAAAATATGAGGAAATATTAAAATAGTTAGGTTTAGGTTCATACGGTAAACAATTCTGCGTCTGATTCACGAAGGACTTCAAAATGAGTGGCGATGAATCAGCTTCAGCTGTGTGCAAACAAGCCGTGCCCATTAATCCCTTATTTACATCTCATATGCATACGACACGCCCCTTTACCCTCGTATACATCTAATATACAGTACATGCCCTAATTTAGCCAATAAAGTCAATAACAGGACAAGGACAGCATTCTACAGGCATCGAAGATCACAGGAAAGAAGAATTGAGCAGGAAAATGTTATTTTAAATATATAACGAGGAAAATATTCTTTCTGGAATAGGAACGTATATGATGATGATGATGATGATGTAGGGAAGGATTATTTTTAAAGTATTACTGCGGAGTTAATTCAAATAACCTTTGCTTGCCTATTAAATTATTTGCACATCATTTTTAAAAAATGTGAATTCTTTTTTACACACCGGTTGTGTATTATTTCAATAATAATCCATTTATGATCGTTGCCTCGATCGTTTCATGCCATCTGATCACTACGCCTCGGCTATGGACGGTTACAGAAGTTGTTTAGATCTGATTTGGCCGAAGTCAAATGTAATTAAAGCTCCTTTTATAAGTATAACAGAAGAAATTTCTTAATTCAAAATTCCGTATTTAACATAACCAATAAATAAATATATATATAAATAAATAAATAAATAAATAAATAGAAGTTCAATCTAGCCAAGAGTGCACCTGGTATGTTTTTATTTACTGAACATGAAATAAAAGATTAAAAAAATAGACGTGTGATGATATCCAAGCGTGTCTGAATAGACTCCGCCTCCAGGTCGACGTTTCATGGTGCCGCTTGTACGTGAAAGCGTATAAAGGTCCAGTTCTGTACCTCTGATTCACATTTATGCAAAACACCTGTGTATAATCTGCATTTTAACAAGAGCTTGCTGATTATTAACGTTATTCACTAATGTTATTGTTTTAGTGTGATAACTACCCTACTTCATGACGGAGTATAGATTATCAGGTCTGGCTCCTTGCTTGTTTAACCACGCCCACTTTGGGATTTCATTCCAACAGAATCCAAATGATTAAAACCAAATGTCCAGTTGTACGTTATTGACCTGTTTTTGGAATTTTACGCAAGAAAAAGTTGATTATTTTTACCATTTCAGGCTGCGTCTAATGTCTAAGGGAACATAACGGTATCGCTGGTACGTTTATTTTCATTGACGTACATTTACAAAATGACAAAAAACACTGACTGTGTGTTAATTTGTGCGTGTTATGAGATTAGACAATAAAAGCAGATTTTCAGGTCCTGCTGGACATGTGCTCGCGTGTCTCTCTCTCTAACAGACGCCTGTCCGAGCCCTGACGAGTCGTAATGTAATGACGGGGATCGGATCGAGCCTCTGAGTTTGGAGTAGATTACGTAACCTTGGTCGTGATCCAAATCTCTCCATCTGCTTCATGACACTCGTTTAGTTTAACACCGCTACGCTAAGATCCATCCATCCATCCGTTTCCCTCGTCCTTGCCGCTGGTTGGACGCGTGGCAGCTGTGTTTGGGCCGCTCGCTGTTCCTCCTCAGCTGCCGGTAATTACGGTGCTCGAGCTGGAGAGCGAGGATGAAACTGATGAAGCACGCGCCACAACGAGTGCTGCTCGTTTTCATCACAGAGCTGCAACTCAAATTCAGATCAATCACATAAAGACACAAAAAAAACTGCTTTAATATGGAGAGTAAGACATGCTGAATGGGATGTAGAGAGTAACAGAGCATAGATATTTTATATCATTTATATTTATTCTCTCTCTCTCTCTCTCTCGCTCTCTCTCGCTCTCTCTCTCGTATGAGACAGGCCACATGGGCCACAAGCATTCGCTTAATTTCATTTGTCCGGTGAACATTTCTGCTCTCGCACTTAATATAGCAGTTAACCACCACTACAATCCAAAGTGCTGTTAAACTCACTGTCGAGAGAGAGAGAGAGAGAGAGAGAGTGTGTGTGTGTGTTTGTGTGTGTGTGTGTGTGTGTGTGTGTTTCCATCTGCATGCTTTTACATGAATTTTGAATTGAAAAAAAGAAAGATAACGTATAAGTGCTGGTTCTGAATATGAGAAGATTTAATAAAACGAGGTTAGAAAATGATTATTTTAATCCCTGATGCTATACAGTTTCTGCGTTTCGGTGCTCTAGCGCTAAAGACCCTGCACGCAATTCGGGACTCCGGAGCTCCAGAGCTAGATTCTCCGTTTTAGATTCAGGCTCTAGAGCTAGAGTGTCTGCATTCAAACAGAGCCTGCACTCTGCCCTTGACTCTGGCCCTAGAGAAAGAGACTTTGCACTCAACTCAGGCTTTAGAACTTGAGAGTCTGGACCTGACTCGTGCTCTAGAGGTAACGAGTCGGGAATCAACTTGGACTCTAGAGTCAGAGACTCTGCATTTGATTCAGGGTCTGGAGATATAGACTCTGCAATCAATTCAATCTCTAGACCTACAGAGTCTGCCCTTGACTTAGGCTCTAGAACTAGAGAGTCTAGAGCTAGGTACTCTGATTTTAACTTGGGCTCTAGTGCTAGACAATCTGCATTTTACTCAGACTCTGAGCTGAGTGAAATTACACTCAACTTGGGTTCTAGAGTGAGAGACAGTGCCCTTGCCTCAGGTTCTTGGGCTATACACTGTGCATTCAAATCCGGCTCTAGAGCTACAGACTCTACCCTTGACTCAGGCTCTGGAGCTACAGACTCTACCCTTGACTCAGGCTCTAGAGCTACAGACTCTACCCTTGACTCAGGCTCTAGTTCTACACACTCTACCCTTGACTCAGGCTCTGGAGCTACAGACTTTACCCTTGACTCAGGCTCTAGAGCTACAGACTCTACCCTTGACTCAGGCTCTAGAGCTACACACTCTACCCTTGACTCAGGCTCTAGAGCTACAGACTCTACCCTTGACTCAGGCTCTGGAGCTACAGACTCTACCCTTGACTCAGGCTCCAGAGCTACAGACTCTACCCTTGACTCAGGCTGTAGACCTACAGACTCTACCCTTGACTCAGGCTCTGGAGCTACAGACTCTACCCTTGACTCAGGCTCTAGAGCTACAGACTTTACCCTTGACTCAGGCTCTAGAGCTACAGACTTTACCCTTGACTCAGGCTCTAGTTCTACAGACTCTACCCTTGACTCAGGCTCCAGAGCTACAGACTCTACCCTTGACTCAGGCTCCGGAGCTACAGACTCTACCCTTGACTCAGGCTCCAGAACTACAGACTCTACCCTTGACTCAGGCTCTAGAGCTACAGACTTTACGCTTGACTCAGGCTCTAGTTCTACAGACTCTACCCTTGACTCAGGCTCTAGAGCTACAGACTTTACCCTTGACTCAGGCTCTAGAGCTACAGACTTTACCCTTGACTCAGGCTCTAGTTCTACAGACTCTACCCTTGACTCAGGCTCCAGAGCTACAGACTCTACCCTTGACTCAGGCTCCGGAGCTACAGACTCTACCCTTGACTCAGGCTCCAGAACTACAGACTCTACCCTTGACTCAGGCTCTAGAGCTACAGACTTTACGCTTGACTCAGGCTCTAGTTCTACAGACTCTACCCTTGACTCAGGCTCTAGAGCTACAGACTTTACCCTTGACTCAGGCTCTAGTTCTACAGACTCTACCCTTGACTCAGGCTCCAGAGCTACAGACTCTACCCTTGACTCAGGCTCCGGAGCTACAGACTCTACCCTTGACTCAGGCTCCAGAACTACAGACTCTACCCTTGACTCAGGCTCTAGAGCTACAGACTTTACGCTTGACTCAGGCTCTAGTTCTACAGACTCTACCCTTGACTCAGGCTCTAGAGCTACAGACTTTACCCTTGACTCAGGCTCTAGAGTTACAGACTCTACCCTTGACTCAGGCTCTAGAGTTACAGACTCTACCCTTGACTCAGGCCCTAGTTCTACAGACTCTACCCTCGACTTAGGCTCTAGAGCTAAAGCTAGAGGAGCTAGAGCTAGAGTCTACAGCTAGACACCATCCATCCATCTTCTATACCGCTTATCCTCACAGGGAACCTGGAGCCTAGACACTCTGCTTTTAACTTTGGCTCTAGATATAAAGACTCTGCACTCAACTCAGGCTGTAGCGCTACAGAGCCTCTGCCTTGACTCAATCCAACAGTATGCAGCATCACCCTCTTTAAAATACAAACTTCACCTACCTTTTTCACAGACAGGGAGATCATTGCTAATAACCTGATTTGATTTGATATGAAGAGTTACTGACTCTGCCCTTGATTTGGGCTCTGGAGCTAGAGACTCTGGACTCCACTCAGCTCACAAAACATAACTCATTAGCAACTCAGATAGGAGTCGATAGAGATATATTTTATTATTCCATTTATTTAACAACACAATCTGCTAATAAACTGTTTGAGTCCAGATCCTTAGCAGTGATGTGTTAACGAGTCCTTTAGCGCCGCGAAGCTGCTTTTCAGTGAGACAGACGAGAACACACAAACACACTTTTACTATCATACAGTCAACAGAATCGTTAAAGCCATATTGCATCTTCTTTCCTCCGCCTCCCGGTGGAAACAATAACACAGATCACACATCGAGGGAGTGAAACAACGCCATTTTAGCTCCTCTTAAGTCTTTTTCTGTACCGTGTCAGGAACAGGAGCGAGAAAAGCACATCCAATATGCATGAGGTTCTTGGCAAACAAGGCCCAATAGTCTTATTGCTCTTAAATAAAACTCCTTCCACCCTCGCGCTGAGAGCTTTAATATTGCCTTAAATATTAAACGAGCCAGAACCGCGCGCCTCATCTATTTTTCATTTATTGGCTACAAATGTAAGAAGTCATCCATCTTAAATAAATTACTGACATTTTCATCTCAAATATAAAAAGGCTACACTTTATTCAGAAAGAGGGGGAAATAGATGGATTGCCCATCGAGCACAGCCCCCCATTCGCCACCCCCCACCCCCCCCCCCTCCCCGAGTGCACAGGAGAAGTTTATTTCCAAACAGCACATTTAAGAGCGAGTGAGAAAATGCTGAAAATAGGCCATAAAATAACCGAGGCTTCAGTGATGATTTGAGGGAAAGCTCTGAAAATGGATAAATACGCACTGAGTGATAGGGGGAAAAACGAAAGAATGAAAGAAAGAAAGAAAGAAATCTCAGCGCTGCTCCCTCGACTGCGTGTCCATAAATAAATAAAATGAAATATATAAATAAAATTAAGAATGAAGCACGGAAATTCAGCGGTATTGCGAGAGCCGTTGCTTGCTAAAGCTGAAATCGATTTCTTCAACTTGCTAGCGGGGGGAATAAATGTGAGGAGAATTAGCGAAGAAATATTTACAAATGGCGCCTGGGAATGGAAATCGTGGGGCGCAGAGGGGCCGACTTCATTACTCATTTAACACACAGCCGTAATTATATTGTGTTTGAATCGTATATTTCTGAAAGGTGAAATCGGTCACTGTATGCCCCAGGGCTCGTGCCGTGTAATTACCGCCTCGTATACAAATGGCCTCGCTAATGGGGGACCGGCAGCAGCAGTAGCAGCAGCGGAGGCTTTAGCAGCTAGCACGCTAAAGCCTGACGTGACCCCGGAACAGGATTACTGTACGCCACATAACAGAGAATCCCCTTTCACTCTTGGGGTCCAGTTTCAAACGGCTAATCTAGCATCAGACAGCTAGCAGATATTCAAGATAAATATAGGATCTCGCAAAGGAAATCTTTCATGCTAGTAAACGGGAACTAAAACATCAAGATTTTGTTTTAGCATTTTTGGGAACTTTAATAATAATAATAATATCATTTTTAGCATCAAACAGAATTAAAATGCTAGTACACTTAATCAAGAAAGCTAATGTTCATCGTAAACTTAGCAGTTAACCTTAACTAGAATGCCAGAGCACATGAATGACACAGCTAGATTAGCTAGCGTGCTAAAGTGTCGCAGTTAACTTTATAACACACAACAGTCAGTCATTTAAAATTATTACGCTCGCACATCTATGCTAGCCTTCATCACAAAGCTGTCAGTTAACGCTAACAGTATTATTATCATTATTTTTTTTTTAGAATTAGAAAACATGAACGCTTGAAGCAGCGAGCTTTTACGGCATGACATGATTCCTAACATTAGAGATCTAGCACATTAGCATGTAGCAGCTAGCCTTGCTGTGTGTTTGGGATGTTTGTTCATACTCCTGATCTTCTGAAGAGAACCCAGACTTGTGGATATGTTTGGAAAGTTGTGCAGAAGGCTGTTTGTGGCGTTTCTTTGAAAGGCGTTCTGGTGAGAACACTTCGGTGTGTTTGGGACGTTTCTTTCAATGAACGATGTCCTTGCAAGAACTTTTGAGGTGTTTCTTCTAACAGCCAATGCTCTTGATTCGAGTTCAGAGCGTTTCTTTAAAAGGTCAAGGTTCTGGCAAGAACGGTGACTTGCGGCGCATTCCTTCCCGCACCTGTTGTTCGGGCCGTGGGTCTGGGCATTTCTTCTTCATCCTGGTAAGAACCCTGACTTGTGGTGTGTTTGGGATGTTTCTTCAAACGGATGATGTTCTGGCAAGAACCTTTTGGTGCATCTGGGACATTTCTTCAATTGCCCATTGTTCAGGCTGTGAGTTTGGGACAGTTCTTAAAATGGTTCGTGCTCTGGCGAGAACCCTGACTTACTGAGTATTTGGGACATTTCTTCTGTTCTTGTGTTCTGGACATGGGTTTGGGATATTTCTTCAAACACCCATGTTCTGGTGAGACCCATGACAGGTTCTGACTTGCTTTGCCTTTGGTACAAAGGCCGGTTCTTCAAAATGCTTGACGTTCTGGTGAGAACCCTGACTGGTGGTGGATTTGGGATGTTTCTTCCAATGGACGACGTTCTGGCGAGAACCCTTCAGTTGCATTCAGTACATTTTGGACATTTTTCTAAAGCCTGATGTTCTGCCTGTAGTTTGGGACATTCCTTCAAAAGGCCATGTTCTGTTGAGAACCCTGATGTTCTGGTCAGAGTCTGCCGGAGCCCTGCAGACTGTTGGGCTTTTTGTGAGTCGTGTCTTTAGCGTGTAACGTCTCTCATTAATCTCGGACTCGGCTCGCACTCGGACAGTTAATTATACACGCTAAAAGACTCGCTTCCAATTCAGCTGTCTGTAGTTTCGAATCTCATTCCAGATCTGTCGCCTTCCTTCGTCTCCGTCTGTCCCTTCTGCACTACGTCTTCTTCACGCCATCTCTCCCTCTCCCTCTCTCCCTCTCTCTCTCTCTCTCCCTCTCGCTCTCTCTCCCTCTCCCTCTCTCCCTCTCCCTCTCTCCCTCTCTCTCTCTCCCTCTCTCTCCCTCTTGCTCTCTCTCCCTCTCCCTCTCCGTCTCTCCCTCTCTCCCTCTCCCTCTCCCTCTCTCCCTCTCTCTCTCTCTCTCCCTCTCGCTCTCTCTCCCTCTCCCTCTCTCCCTCTCCCTCTCTCCCTCTCTCTCTCTCCCTCTCTCTCCCTCTTGCTCTCTCTCCCTCTCCCTCTCCGTCTCTCCCTCTCTCCCTCTCCCTCTCTCTCTCTCCCTCTCTCTCTCTCTCTCCCTCTTGCTCTCTCTCCCTCTCCCTCTCCGTCTCTCCCTCTCCCTCTCTCTCTCTCTCTCCTTCTCTGTGTGTGTGTGTGAAACAAACCCTGTTCTGGCGGTTTACTGACCTGAGGTACCATGATCTGTTCTGTCATTTCCACAAGACGTTAGTACACTACAGATGGGTTCTAAAAAGTCTACACAGAATAGAGTAGAGTATAACGTCTAGTGCATTTGTGTGATTTGAGACACGACCCAAAGCGAGATTAGCGTGTCCGCCAGAGACACACGGCTAAAAACATTTCAGGATTGAGCGTTGATCTGAAAGCGGTCTCGATAAGACCAGCACGCACTCTCTCTCTCTCTCTCTCTCTCTCTCTCTTTCTCTCTCTTTCTGTCTTTCTCACTTCATTTCCTCTCATTGTCTCGCTTGCTCTCTCACTCACCCGAGCTCCTTGGGCTCATAACTTCGGTCTCAACTCGGTCGCTAACTCGTCGGCTCAGCGGTGGTCTTTGGAAAGAGAGAGAAGGAGAGAGAGAAGACGAGAGAGAGAGAAGGTTAGCAGCTCATTACTCGGCTCTGATTGGGGCGAATGAGCGAGCTGGGCGATAATAAAGCTTGAATTTTTCAATATGGTTAAAAATGGGGGCCATGACAGCTCGCGTTGGCCACCGAATTAGCAATATCATACATCATAAAATCTAATTAAACCGAACCAAATGAGCTCTCCCTCGCTCGCGCTCTCCATTAAACGAGGCGGAGAGGCCCGACTGAATTATTCACGCTGAAGGATTTTGCATTTATACAAAAATTGTGCACTTAATTGTCCATGCTATATTACAGATTTGGCCTTATGTTAACAATGAGCCCTAAGCACAGTTAGCGCCGAGGTACACGGACCCGCACGACCACAGACGCTCACAGCCGGAAAAGTGCGCAATCCGTCTCTTCACACGCACACACAGAAAGGAAGGAAGGAAGGGAGGAAAATAAAGTGCACTCTTTAGTCACACTTATTTAGGGCTCCTAATTGGGTGTTTCATCGCTGCTTCACCTTTGACTTTACATGAACAAACGTGGGCACTGAAGAAACCTCTGTCTCCAACACTCGACTCCCTTGCTAGTTATAAAAACATCGGCCATTTTAAGGGTAGAATCGATCACCCGTGTATCGTCCTAGAACACTCACTTGACTAAGACGTTGTCTACTTTGTCTCGTAGACTTTAAATGTAACTAGGAACAGTTAAAAAGTGCAACTTTCATTCACTGAAGTTTCATAATCTCTGCGATATACATATACATATATATAAGTAGGTGGTGCTTCTGCTCCAGGTCAGGTGTGGATTATTTTCATATGTTAGCCCGGCCCGAAGTGTGTTATTCCTCACTAAATCAGAATCCAGAATCCCAGAACAGCAGTATGAAATGTTGATTCTTTTTCCACAAACACCTTCTAGTCCTTCTATAAGGAGGAGACATGATCCTGAAGGAGAACGCAGGACACCGAGACACAGAGGGTTCGTGGTGCTCTAGATCTATCAGGAGTGTTCATATTGATCATCAGTGATAAGACGTATTTGGAGATTTTTTAAATAAATGATCGCTATAAAATCTAAAGAGACAGCCCGGGGGCCCCGGGGGGGCCGGGAGGGACGATGGGTGAGGGGTGACGCGTAGGGGGGACACAACCCACGGCTACAGCGAGCGAAAATCAGCAGCCTTGATCATCATCCATCACCATCACCGCGTGGCCTTCACCGGCCAACAACAACATGACGAATGACGCGGCGCGTGATTGAAATCTGACAGAATAACGCCGTGTTTTTTTTTTTTTGTTGTTTCCCCCCCCCCCCCTTATAATAATAATAATAATAATATCCCGCAGCGGAGGCGCGCGCTTCACCGTAAACACACATCCATCACGGGACGTAATGGCTGATCAGCGGGTTTAAGCCTGTGAAAAAATAAATAAATAAATAATAACGTCAACACGGATGACAAATACTGAGGCTGACAGAGCCACAAATCACCGTGCTGAAGAGTTTTAAAACTCAATATCGCAGTCGCACGAGCATCTGCGCCGCTCTCTTCAAAGAGTGTGATGCGATGGAGCGTAGACGCTCACCTGCACCCCCACCCCCACCCGCACCCGCACCTGCACGCCCGCCCGCGCCCGCACCCGTGCTCCGGCTCACTCACACACACACCTGCTTTTTATTATCAGTGTATTGACAGCAACTATAATAAAGCTGTGTTCATTTGCGAAACTCGTGTGTGTGTGTGTGTGTGTGTGTGTGTGCTGTAAGAGCGCGCGCTGACTGAAACAAGCATGACTGAAGTCTTAGTATTCTTTCTTCCTTCTTCTACCTGTTTTTTGTTCACTTTCTCGATTTGAACCCTTTCACGTATGAACTGTTTATAATCCCATGCAGGTTCTTTAGGCTGCACGTGGTATGAAGTTTTATTTAATTACTGAATATCACTTATATTGGAAAATTATTAAAATAATAAATAAATAATGAAACCTTCCAATGTCCAGGAACGTACAGTTATAAAATATTTACTTGGGGGGGAAAAAAAGATAGAAAATATAAACTAACCGTAAACTACATATAAAGCTGACCACTGAGCCACCATGCGCCCCCGATTTTAGATTCATTTAGTGAGTTAATAAACTAATATATTACCTCTTTTCACCAGAGGCCTGTTGGAGGTTGCGAAGTTGCAGTTTTTGACAAGTATTTATTTTTTCCTTAAATGTTATCGTTTTATTTTGGCAGCCGTGTACAGTGTTTTACTAGCAAATAATTCCCCTTTCGTCACCCTGCTCACCAGCAGCTGAACACAGAGTCACGCTACTCTACACACAGAAACCCAACAGCGTCCGGACTCGTCTTCTAACAGACTCGCGCCCATACGATCATTCATTTCTTTATACTGATTGAAAATGTCCGATAATTCCTCCCAGAGGAATGGAACACCAATGGACTGCTAGCAAGGGTTAAGCTAAATAAGCTAACTTCTGTCTCATTCTTGTATATTTACACTTTATTTATGCTCAACAGACACAAGGACCGACACGTGGACCTGCAAATACAGCATCACACACTTCATTCCTTTTTCTTCCATGACTTTTGTTTGGGGTTTTTCTTTTTGTTTTTTGTTTTTATCTGCTCTTTCAGTACAACACGATGAGATTAGCGATGCGGAAATGCTAACAACACAATACAGCTGTGATTGTTACTAAGCAGGACAGTGTGTGTAAAATCTACATTAAAAAGTGTGTATTCTGTTTCAGAATGCAATATTTCAATCTCTCTCTCTCACACACACACACACACACACACACACACACACACACACGTTAGAATTAGCATACATTAGCCTACAGCTCGCCTGCTTCGTTTTAGTGGGAAAATTTCCATAATGTACATTGCTGGTGTTAAATTCTGTAACGCTGGTTTAAAAAGATCTCAAAATGACCTTCCACACACACACACACACACACACACAAACACACACACACACACACACACCACAGTAGTTAGCACTGTAATAGGCTTTTAGCTATGATTAGCCACTAGCCACATCAGCGCATGTTTTTAAAAGTGTTGTTATTAATATTAATGTGCAGCTTTGACTAAAAGGCACCATTACACTCTCAGTGTGTGTGTGTGTGTGTGTGTGTGTGTGTGTGTGTGTGTGTGTGTGTTCATTATGTCCAACTTAGAAAAGGGGTTTTAGCATTAGGGTCAAACATGACCGCTAAGCCTCTTTGCGTATCTGCTTTCTCACTGTAGATAATTGACGTTCTCTGAAAAAAAGAGAAAAAAATCAGTTACATAAATGTCCATATTAGCCTATTAGCAAGAACTGTTTTCATTTAAAAGTTAGCAAAGATGAATCATTTTCGTATCAGTAATAGTAATGATTCGCGTAATTAGCCTGTGGTAATGAGAATAGATAACGTTGGCGGATCGACTTGTTATATTTATAAATGTCGAAAGCTGATGCTAAAGTCACTGATTAGCTGAGTTGCTAATAAGCAGAGTGGGGAAGTAACATTGTTAGCCAGGCTATTCGCTAGTTCAGTTATTAACTAATACTGCGTTCATCTCAACTCAGAAGTGGGAAATCTGAACTTTATGAACTTTTCGAGCTACAAAGTGTTAGCAACAAGCTAGACAGCTAGCATTAGTGATCAGGTTATGAGGTATTTACTTTCTAAAAACATTCAACTGTGCAGCCAGAGTTCTAGATTTAACCAATTTAATAGTATGACTAGGTTAATTTCTGAGTTACAAGCTTACCCGTGAGGTGAATTCAGTACGCTAGCAGAGTAACACCACTGATTAGCAGTATATTCGATTTTGCTAGCTGCTTTCTGCCTGCTGGTTAAAATAATGCAATTAAAATGATTTAAGGTGGAAACTGATTGCTAACAAGAACAAACGGTTTGTCAGCTAGCTTGTTGTCAATGAGTGAATGTTAATCGTTAGCATTTTTTGCTAATTATAGCTAGCTAACATTAGCTAACTGTACATAACCTTAACGTGTCAAATGTTAACAGTGTTAACAAATTGTACGTAATGTTTTTACATGAAAATGCTAAACTCCATTGCTAATAAACCATTATATAAATAACATTCTTACTAGCTAAGCAGTATCATTTAGTGGATTGTTAGCATTGCTTTGATTTTTGGAACTAATTAGCCGAAAGCAGTACAGTGTGTTCTGATTGGTTGAGAGAAGAAGCATAGACAAACATAATAACTGAGTCAGTATGAGGTGTTAGTGGTTCAGACGCCACAGTAATTAGCATTAAATGTTGGGCTTATGCTACGCTATGTGCGTTAGCATCTGAGTGAAATATGTGCGCTGTAAAGTTTCAGTCTTTTCATTATCATGGCTCGTGTTCTAAATCTCCTTCCTGCGCTGCTTTTATGACATCTGACAGGCGGTTCAGCTCCGCACCGTGTGCTTAGACCTTATTAAATATGAATAAAACCCTTTAAACCCAAATAATGCTGTCTGTCCAGAACAGAATACGATTTCACAGTCATAAATACTCCTGACCGAATGGAATCGGAGAAAAATGTGGCTATTTCCTGTAAGATTATTCTGACATCCTGTGATGTTCTCAGAAATATTTTCTAATATAATGCTGGCATAACCTTTAATGTTTACTATGATGCTAGTTTGTGTTTTAGCACATTTACTATAATACTAGGTCATGGGCTAGCATGTTTATTGTTGTGTCTGTGGTTAGCATGTTTACTGTAATGCTATTTCCTGTTTTAGCATATGCACAATAATACTATGTCATGTTATTAAGGCATGATTTCAATCCTAGTTTGTGTTTAGAATGTTTACTATAATGCTAGTTTGTGGTTTAGCACGTTCTCTGTTACACAAGGTCAAAGGTTAGCGTGCTTAATGCTAGGTTGTGGTGAGTATGTTTACTATAATACTCATCCCCAGTTACTCAGTTATGGGCTAGAATGCTGAATGCTAGTTTGTGGTTAGTCTTTTCACCGTAACGCTAGTGTGTCTTTTGGCATGTTTACTATAATGCTAGGTCATGCTTGGGTTAGCATCTTTCATGTTAGTTTGTAATTAGCTACAACATTTTTGTAGTTAGCAAAATCACTCTAAGGCTAGGTTAGGATGTTTAATGCCAGTTTATGCTAGTTTATGCTTAGCGTATTCATTATAATGCTAATTCTGCTTTAGCCTGTTCAGTGTAACGCTAATCGATCAAAATAGCATAGTGAGTTGATCAAGTGTAAAACGTGCGTAGAAGTTTATAACAATAGTAAAAAATAACATTTCAGCTCTGTTCATCATGCTAATACAAAATACAATACCAGCTTAGCTTTTTAAGAAATAATCTAAATATATAGAATAAAATGCTCAGGAGTTTTTTTTTAAAAAAAAAACAGTGTTCGGGGTGCGTGTGCTTTTAGTGTAAAGGTGCACGATGCCTCGGGTTATCCGAGGTCCTTGCTAGCGCACTCGTAGCGCCCTACAGCTAGCGATATTCAGCCCCGGCGCCGGTGTCATGAGAGACATTTAATTTCAGATTGAAAGAAGCGTCTCGCTGGAGATTTCTCCACTTTGCACAAGTCCTTTTTACGACGCCGTTTATGGCTTCGGCACATTTTTATGTCCAATAAGCTAGCGGGCAGGAAGTGTCCCCAACGTCAGGCTACGTCTCACTCCGAGGGCCCGACTCGTCCATTTTCCGCCTCAGAGAGAGACTAGATTTGTGTGACATTTCGTCACGAGGACATCAGGAGATAAAATGTCACTTTGGATAATGTCCTCGCCCTTAAGGTGTGAATTATATTTGCCTGATTTATAATCTGGAAATTAAGGACTCACTCATTTTCTAATTTAATTCCGTCTCCAATGGAAAAATGTTCACTCTGAGCTAAATTGGCGAATAATGTGGCTAATTCAGATGCAGATGAAGTTTCCATTGGGCGCGCGTGATTGACGAGTCCCCAGTGGGCCGTTGCCGTAATAACGGAAGCGACGGAGGGAACGAGAGGAACGACAGATATTTCAGAGCCTCATCGCCGCTGATTCACACCCATCATGCACTAGTTTAATAGTGCCGCTGCCCTTCGTTCTCGTACCGCGGGCTCGGAACGTCGCAGCTCCACTTTCTGTATTTTTATATTTCAGCTGCAGAATCACCCACAAAGCGAGAAATCGAGAGAGGTGATTTAATGAAGGGTAAATGTCAAGGTAATTACGGAGCAGCGCGGGTTAAAAGCAACGTTAAATTCTCCAGCAGTGAAGTGAAGTGACATTCTCCTCACACACACACACACACACACACACACACACACACATGCGCTTAATTCTGGGTGAGTAAATCTCTGTCTCCTTTCGCTGCACAAAAACCCTCTAGTTTAGCGAAATTAATTAATAAAACAAATTTGTTTGTCTGTCACTGCTGCTAATAACACACACTGACATCAGCAAACGGAAATTTGAATTCCAACTGCCACTTTATAACGTCATAATATGTGTCCGGTGATATGAGGTGTTGTATAACGAAAGTGACACAGACAGAACTGTAACTTTCCGAAGTTATACGAGAGTTACGTATGCGGGGGCGGAGCTAGTCTAAAACAGAGGCGTGTCTCAGTTATTCGCGATTCTGATCTGAGATTAAAGTGCACCTATGATGGTTTTTCAAATATTCCCTTTCGTGTAGTGTGTTATATATGTAACTGTTTGTGAATGTTAAAAGTCTGCAAAGTTTCAAAAATCAAAGCGCATGACAAACGGAGTAATCGACTCCCGAAAGAAGGAACCGATTCTGAACAGCTGAAACGACTCGTTAGTGATTCCAGACTTTACTTCCTGTACTAAACCACATAGGTTCATAACAAAAAACCCCGCCTCTGGTCTTCATCGGCTGCTCGCTGACAGCGCTAGACCGATCACGACAGACTGGGACGTCTGACCAATCAGAACAGAGTATGCTCTCTGAAAGGAGGAGTTTAGAACGAATCCTTTAGAACGGATCATTTAACGAGTCGTTTGTGACACTGGGGGGAAAAGGTAACGCTGCAGTTTAAATGATGAGCACGTTAAAGCGTTTTTTGACCTCGGATGCGTGAAAATCTCTCGTATGAGAACTTTAAAACAAAATTAGGCACGTTTCACAACCATAATCGGTGCGCTTTAAAGGCAATTTTTCTCGAGCGGCCTGAATGAGGAGCAGTGTTAAGTCCAGCACCTGACAGTTTGATGAAAGGCTGAAATTTATGTTTCGGCTATAAATACACTCAAACACACTATGGAATTAATAATAATAATAATACCATAACAATTTTTTTTATGTTTATAGATGAAATGATGAATGGAGTTAAAGTTTCTCTGTAAGCGTAGCAGATGAGCGCTAGGTCAGATTATCCTTCACACCGTGAGCATGCTTTCTTTACAGCAGAGCGCATCGAATTAACACACACACACACACACACACACACACACACACACACACACACACACACAGGCTTTATTTTATTAATTCAACAAATTAGAAGTGATAAAATCTCATACATCCCGCACACACATTACGATCTCCATTCAGCGTCTCGTGGCTTCATTAGGTTGCGCACGAGTAACTGTCTGAGCACGATATAAATAAATAAATAAATAAAATGTATCAGAACAGTGTGCGCTGGATCACGTGCTGTTCTGTGCGCTGCTGAATAACGAGTGTGGACGCCGTTTTGTTCGATTAACCCGGCGGTTAATGTGAGGATTACAGCTAGCGCTGTTCACGCAGTGATATATCGGCGATACACGAGACTCCGAGATATTAGATTTACTTCAACGCTCGCCGTCTTCTCACTCACGTATCATCTACTCAAGAAAAATCTGTCAGCGGTGCAGGTGTGAACTACTCGCAGGCGATTTTAATACTCTGAATCTAGAGGGCAAAAAAAATGTGTGTAACCTGACTCTGAATACGAGGAACTTTCCTCATGTAAATATTAATGTAACTTTAGGGTTTTGTTTGTAATTTAATCCTCGATGTACCAAATGATATTTACATTGGCTGTGTTAAGATTGTTCAGATTATATATATTTTTTCTTACAGTCTTGGTGACACACACACACACACAGACACACACACACACGCACACACACACACACACACAGCACCTGAACTGAATTGAAGGTTCACCTATTCCCATTTCTAACTCTCACTATGAAGTGACTGAGTGTTAATGTTAGATTAGATTGTGTGTGTGTGTGTGTGTGTGTGTGTGTGTGTGTGTGTGTGTGTGTGTTTATTGCAGTAATAATCATTGCACAGTCGTGCCTGCACTCTGTGAGGAGTGTAATAACCTCATAACCCAATAAACAGCTTTTTCATAAAGATCGTCTATTATATATATATATATATATATATATATATATATATATATATATATAGAGAGAGAGAGAGAGAGAGAGAGAGAGAGAGAGAGAGAGAGAGCTGTATGTATGACCTCATGACCAAAGGCATGACCTTTGACCCTGTTACTGAACTTTCAGGTTCTCAGTGATCTGGTGAACAGAATTAAGGAATAGTTTTTATCTCTCCTCAGTGAAGGACACACGTTTGATCAGATTTGTCCAAAATAAGGAATGCGATGGACTTTAGTCTCCTCGAGTGTTTTTCTTTTTCTTTTTTTTCTTTTATCACAGATTAAATTCTACCCATTTTAGAATAAATAACTGACTGGTATAAATCCCACAGAGAGACGGCATGGGTCAGCGGGACACAACACGCCCGAGCTCGCCTTCCGAGCTCAAATTAATGCGATTAATTGTGGAACAAATTCGGCGCTAAACGAGCCGACTAATTTTTGCCCGTTTTGTTGGCGACCAATTGAATTATTTATGTGGGAGAAAATGTGCCATATGCTGCAGACACATCCATCCATCGCCCGGCCAGGATGGAGAGAGAGAGAGAGAGAGTTAAAGATACAGAGGTCTGTTAATCAGAGATAAATCAGAAACGGAAGGGGGGGGGGGGGGGGGGTAATTACACTTAGTGGGCCTGAGGCGGAGAGAGAGAGACAAAAAGGAAGAAAAAAAGAAAGAGAGACAGTATGTCCATCTGTCTGTCTGCATGTCTAGCTACTTACTTGTCTATCTGTCTGTTTGTTTGTCTGTCTGTCTGGTCAACTATGTACTTTACTGTTTGTCTTTTTATCTACCTGTCTGCCTGTCGATGTATGTACCTGTCTGTCTGTCTGTCTGTCTCTCTCTCCTCTCTGTCTGTCTCTGACGTCCCGGATCTGTGTTATTCTGTTATATCACTGCTATTAAAAAGATACACAGCTACACTGGAAGAGAAGGAGCACCATCTAGTGGTATTCCCTGTCTCCTCTAATCTCTTTGTCTAATATTTCCAGGGCCCTAGATTTCCCAGTTATTATACTCCCAGGTTACAACACTCCCATGGTCCTAGACTTGCAGGGTCTCATATTCCCAGGGTCTCATATTTCCTATATTTCCAGGATCCTGTAATCAATGATGTTCAAGTTCCAGGGTCCTATATTCCCAGTGTCTGATGTTCCCAAGAGCCTACATTCCCAAAGCCCTATATTCCTTAAGTCCTACATCCCCGGTCCTAAATTTCCCGGGGTTCTATATTCCTAGAGTCCTATATTCACATGGTCCCATATTTCCACATTCTCATATTCTCAAAGTTCCATATTCCCAAGGCACAATATTCCCAGAGTGCAATATTCACAGGGTCCCATATTCCTTCTGTCCTAAAGTTCCACTGTGCCATATTCACCAGGCCCTATATTTTCATTGCCCTATAACCCCAGGGTCCTAAATTCTGAGCTTCTTAAATTTTATTGTCCAGTATATTCCCAGGGCCCTTTATTAACAAGGTCTAATATTCCCAGTGTCCTATGTGTTCCAGCATGGTGTTATCCAAGCACCCATAATCCCTCAGTTGTGTTGTCTGTTTTGTTTATTACATGTGGATTACCTCTTTGACTCCAACAGTCATTGCTGAATAATTGATAAGAGGAAGCAGAAATTGAAATGTATGTAAATGCACAGATGCATAAACGGCCATCTCTCCATGCATCCCACTGTTCTTAGTAAGTCAGAGTTAGACACCATTTCTAGGTAAGTTACCGCTGTGTAAGGTTATTATTGTGTGTTTTGCATTTCCTGATGATAAACAAATTGAGATTGTACATGCAAACGCCACTCATGCAGTACGCAATCGACATATCAATGGGACAGACACATCAAATTATCCAGCGGATGAATGTCATGTGAGCTAGAGCACTAATGTTACTGAGGAGAGATATGGGTAAATATGCATGTTCCCTGGATTCCATATTCCCAGGGTCCTCTACTCTCAGCACCTTATATTCCCAGTACCTATATTCCCAGTTTCCTATATTCCCAGTGCCCTATATTCCCAATGTCATATATTCCCAGTTTCCTACATTCCCCATTTCCTATATTCCCAGTTTACTATATTCCCAGTTTCCTACATTCCCAGTGTCCTATATCCCCAGTGTCCTATATCCCCAGTGTCCTATATTCCCAGTGTCCTGTATTGCCAGTTTACTATATTCCCAGTTTCCGATTTTCCCAGTGCCCTATCTTCCCAGTGCCCTATATTCCCAGTGTCCTGTATTCCCAGTTTACTATATTCCCAGTTTCCGATGTTCCCAGTGCCCTATATTCCCAGTGTCCTGTATTCCCAGTTTACTATATTCACAGTTTCCTACATTCCCCATTTCCTATATTCCCAGTGTCCTATATTCCCAGTTTCCTATATTCCCAGTGTCCTGTATTCCCAGTGTCCTATATTCTATTTCCCAACATTCCCATTTAGTGCACAGTGCTAAACACAATGATATGAAAGTTTAATTATTGTGCTTCAATGTCTATCCAAAACCACATACACATAAAAAGCACACACACACACACACACACACACACACACACACTCTCTCTCTCTCTCTCTCTCTCTCTCTCACATACAAACACTCACTCACTAAGTTGAAGCTAATTGGCACATCAAACGAGCAGCTGTTAATTAGTGGTGTGAATAGAGGAGCTATAATAGCCGTCTCACTGCTCACATCAGCATCATTATCTCTCTGTGTGTGTGTGGTGTGTGTGTGTGTGTGTGTGTGTGTGTGGTGTGTGTGTGTGTGTGTGTGTGTGTGTGTGTGTGTGTGTGTGTGTGTGTGTGTGTGTGTGTTTGCATGCGCGTGCGCGTGTAAGGTCAGAGCCCTCTTACTAACACACTCTGCTGTGTAAAAGCCCACCTGCTGTGTGGAGGCCGAGATCACTGACGCTTTGTGTTTGTTTTTGTGTTCAGACACCATTGAGAGGGTATTACACACACACACACACACACACACACACACACACACACACACACATACACACACACACACAGAGAGAGAGAGAGAGAGAGAGAGAGAGAGAGAGAGAGAGAGAGAGAGTCATTCTCATAAAACAGCTCAGATGATCATGATGATTATATAACAATAATTATTATTATAATTATAATACAGTGGATATAAAAAGTTTACACGCCCCTTGTAAAACTGCAGGTTCCTGTGATGTAAACAATGACACCAGGATAAATCATGTCAGATCTTTTTGCACCTTTAATGTGAAATAGAATCCAACAACATTTCAAGTGAAACAAATTTCACGTTTTATGGAAAAAAGAAAAAGAAAAAAAAAACATACAATAACCAGGTTGTATAAGTATACACACCCCTTAAATAATACTTTAAAGTTAAAGCACCTTTTGCTTGTAATTCAGAACTGTCTTTGCTTGAGAGTCGACCAGCTGAGCACATCTTCATTTGATCATTTTATTCCACTCTTTCTTGTAAAAATGCTCCAGATTTATGACATCACGAGGGGATCTCCTGTACACAGCCTTCTTCAAATCATTCCACACGTCTGCAGTAGGATTTAGATCCGGGCTCGACTGTGACGATCCTACTTCCTCTGAAGCCGTTCCTTTGTTGACTTGGATTTGTATTTTGGGTCGTTATTGAGCTGATAGATCTTCAGCCTGCATTCTGTGTGGCAGACTAGACTGGAATTTGAAGCTGTCCATGATTCTGTCTATCCTGACTAGAGCCCCAGTCTCAGCTGAAGAGAAGCAGAACCTTAACATGATGCCACCACCACCGTGCTTCTCCATGGGTACGGTGTTCTCTGGGTGATAAGCTGTCTTGTTTCTACACCAAGCATATCTTTTTCGACCCCAAGCAGTGCAGTACAGCCTGGAGATCGCTGAGGACGGTACCGCTTGAAGTACCATGGAAATGGTTTTGGACGTCGATTCCACATGGACGTTCTCGCTGTGGTTGCTGTGGTAACGGTTGCTGCGATGTCCTCGGGACTGCACTTAGCAGCATGCAGTTCTCCACTCGGGTCTCCTTTAGTGAACAGTGGACTAGTTCAACAAACAGACTTCATATTAAACCATAACGAACTTTCTTTTACTCTCACACTCTCCGTCGTTCCCCAGATGAGGACGGGTTTCCTTCTGAGTCCGGTTCCTCTCAAGGTTTCTTCCTCGTATCATCTCAGGGAGTTTTTCTTCACCACCGTCACCACCGTCTCGCTCAATAGGGATAAATTCACACTCTTAAAATCTCCATCCTGTGTTTATATGTTTCTGTAAAGCTGCTTTGAGACGACGTCCACGGTTAAAAACGCTACACAAATAAAAATTGAATTGAATTGAATTTTAAAATTATGTCAAGAAAGTTCTAGTTTTGTTTCATCAGATCAGAGAACAGTTCGCTACGTGGTTTTCGGTGATTTAGGTGAGTTGGGTGTTTTTCCCAGCAGGTGTGGAGGGACGTCCTGTTCTTGGTGATGTCACTCCAGTGCCCCGTCTTCTCCATTTGTTGATGATGGCCTTCGCGGCGTTCCATGGTACATCTGATGTTTTGGAAGTTCTTTCACACGTATACCGGTCTCCTGAGTGATACCTTTCCACAGCGATAAACCGTACATGCTTTGTATGCGCTTTGGCTTCATCCGTCGGACGAAACCGAGAAGATGTGCGCTGATAAACCGCTGGTCTTTATTCTGGGGTTCATCAGAACCACTTCAGTGATGAAAGGTGTATGATGATTACTTTTCACCATGCTTGATTGGGATTGGTTCATTCTGAACACAGTCACATGACCTGTTATAAAAGGGTGTGCACATTTATGTTACTGTAAACTATATCACGTTAAAATTGGGGAAATTTGACACGATTTACATTCTGTAGTCTTAACAGGGGTGTGTAAATTTTTTATATCCATTGTATCTCTTCTGTAGCTCTTCAGTGTGTGTGTGTGTGTGTGTGTGTGTGTGTGTGTGTAATAAACTTCTAAAATCAGTTTCAACACCAGCTCCCGTCTCTCTGTAACTCTGCGTCACTGTGCCGGTTTGTTTACACGTTTTCTGGAATCTTCTGCGAATAAACCCGTGTTCATGACTCATCAAATAAATAAAAATGACCACAATTAAATGTCATTCATTTAAAATGGAGGATTAATTCAAGCTTTAAGGTGAGACACGTGGAACTGATGATTTTTGGCGAGTTATCTATCAGTAAAACACCTCCTCCTAAACTGCACTAATAAAAATTCAAAAGACATGTTTATTTGTTTTTGTTTTTGTTTTTGTTTACTCCTTTTCCCATCCAACACCTCATCTAAAACTTAGCGACATCCATGAGGACTTTAAGCTCCGCCCACTCCACAATCTCGTCATAATGGTGAATCACTTGAAAGGCTCGTTTACGTATAAACACTGCTGTGCAAAAGGTGTTTTAGTCATAAATGTTCATTTGATGACTTTTGCATTACTGAGTCAGTAAATAAATAAAGAGATTGTTTCGTTTACTAATGTCTGCTTCTCTTGATAGAGGACTTTTTCATATATAGAGACGCTTCATTTCATTATTTTTATGTCAACAGCATTTCTTCACACGTGACGGAGACTTTTGCGCCGTAGCGTGCGTCGTGACGTTTCTTTTTCTCTCTCAGAATGATTTTTTTTCCACATTCAGAAGCAAAAAAAATCTCACTCTCTCGCTCATTCATAATCACTGACACAGACACAGAGAAATAAAGGGAATCGTACAAGAAATGAGGATCGTTTTCTGATGAGGACAACTTTGATATTTTAACTGAAAAGAGAGAAAACCCCGTACACGTGAACGTTTTATTATCCGAGTTTATATTGTACGTATTTATGCTGAATGTTGGGTTTTGTTGAAAACAAACAAATAAATAAATAACCCTGTTTGGCGATACTGTATCTAATGTCTACAAAACTACTATTTTTACTTGCATTTTTTTTATATTTAAAAAAATATTTATGAAAATTAATTAGATATTTAACGCCGAATAATACTGAAATATTTGATTCTTAAAAATGTAAGTATATGTAAATACATATAAATAAACATTTTAGAACAAAGATTACTAAACTTCAGCTGCATCCGGACAGTTTCTATTTATTAAAATACTACTACAAGTACTTAATAATAATAATAATAATAATAATTAAGATGTCTACATGATCAGTCTGCTGTCTGTAGCTTTAATCCATATAAACTCACTGTCACTGCTGCCCCCTTTAGGTGACACGAAGAAGCGCAGGTCACTCTTACACACCTTTACATACAGTACATACACACACGTAAATACAAACACACACACACACACACGCACACAGACACACACACACACACACTCACACACACACAGGTGGCCATGTTCAATCTTTAAACTCAATAATCAGGCAGCAGTGTTTAATGAGTGATTGTGATAGAAGTTTGTTGTTTTGGCAGTTGAGGCCTTGTGACACAATCACACACACACACACACTGTCTCAGACACACACACACACACACACACACACACACACACACACATAGTAACAGAAAGAGATCGTTGGCTGTTTGTGCAGAACTCAGGTAATGAATAAACAGATTAAACTGATAAAGTTTAATATCCTCTTTCAGCAGGGAAAGTGCAATAGAAATGTCATTTGTATAACCGCCGAGAAGAAAAAAAATAACTCGCCACATTGTTGTTTTGCTCGGAGGTTAGGCAAATCTCAGGCAAATGCTGCTTATTTCTTTATTAGGACTCTTCACTTGAATTAGGATTGTGGTTTATTATAGAAAGGGGGGAAAAAGTCCCGGTTTGCATACGTATCAGATCATCAGAGCGCTGCTTTAGGAGCACATTGTGTGCACGGTTATAAAGATAGTTTTGAGGAAGAGGAGTTAATTACGACGGGGGCAATAAAAATAAAGAAATGACACCAGGCCTGTTTGCTTCGCTGTTGCTTATTTGCATTTAAACAGTAGAGATCGGTTATTTTCGCCGCAGCCCTTGGGATCGAGGGACAAACGTCTTTCTCGGACAAAAAAAAAAAAAACACACTGTTTAGGAGAATAATGAAGTGATGAGGTCCGGACATTGATGTTAGCACGAGAGGCTAAAGATAACAACACAGACAAAAACACACACACACATGCTACGTTGCTGAATAAAGACACTTCACGGCCGTTTACAGCGTTTATGGAAATGTACACTACCGGTCAAAAGTTTACACACACTCATTCTTTATTTCAATATTTTTTCCCCCCACATTTTAGAATAATAATAAAGTCATTAAACTCTGGAGTAACACAAACGGAACTATGGGAATTATGTCGTGATTTTAAAAAATCCAAAATAAATCAGAATGATTGAGTATTTTATCATCTTCCGAGTCGACGCCCTTTTCACCTAAAATTTACAGAAGTGTGTTCTCGGCGTTTTCTCGCCGGATCTCTTGAGGAATTTCCCTGAGATGATTTTTAAACGGTATTAAAGGAGTTCACACCGACGCCGGACTCTCATCTCCCGCTTTTCAGAATATTTCCCTCCGAGTCGTCCGTTTAAATCAAATATTTTTTTATAAATAAAATGTCAGTTCTCTAATGAAAGAAACGAACACGTCGGTGCGGTTATATTTTTGTCTACGACACCGATTTCACACGTTTACTCTCGCACCTTCAGATCAAAAGGTTTTTAAGATCGTGAGAAACTTTGCAGTCGGGTGTCCACAAACTTTTGACCCGTAGTGTGGCTTTAGCTTCGGTAATATTATTAAGATAACGAGCAGGTGTATACACACACACACACACACACACACACACACACACACACACACACACACACACACCTGAGACTTCAGAGGTCAAAGAACAAAAGTCGAGCCACAACCTTGTTCCGGATTCCAGTACACAATTTCATACTAAACTGGAGGCTGTTAGCAACCGTTACCGTTTAGCCGCATTAGCCTCAGCGCTAGTCTATAACACTGTAGACACCCGATGATCGGTTTCATCCGTGTACATTTCCGTTCCAGGTTTCATTTCCTTAGCGTGTTTTTCTGTTACGAACATCTTCATATCATTATTGTTTGCCGCTTAATATTTAACAGGAAGCACCGAAGGGTCGTTTGATTAAAAAAACAAAATGACAGACTGCTGCACTTTTACTGAACACAGAGAAGTCTTCCTAAGAATATGGGATTTACGCTGTTTATTCTACACATACGCTCATTTTAATAATACATTTCTGAGGTTAAATCCCTGCCGCCAACAATAACAAACTGACTTACAGTTGAGTGCAAAAGTTTGTCCACCCTTGCTTTATCTGCTGTGATTATGTCATGCAGTCTCAAATATTTTTAACGCTGCATTCAACTTACCTTGGAGACAGGAAGTTGTTTGTTTTTTTTCGTTTTTTTTTTTTTGCTAAGAGCGAGCTAGCCACTTGACTGTGCTGAGTGAGGTGTATTTTCCTCAGAACAGTGAGCTGTAGAGTCCGTGTTATAGATTTAACAAGTGAACATGTCTGTACGCTTATGGTCTAAAGCTAATGCGTGTGTATATACAGTTTAACTCATTTAAAGGTGAGACGTTCTGCTGCTGCTGCTGCAGTGTTTACTGCTGATGCGGGGAGCGGCCATGTTGATTTGAAGTCACTTGCAGATCTCTGATTTTCCCGAGTAGGAGTTCTGAGGCGTTTTCTCTGAATTATGAGTTACTACCTTTAAGTGAACGCAGCATGAAAAAACTTAAGACCCCAGATGATCAACCTCATTCATGTATATTTGCCTTTTGACTATAAAATCTCCTCTAAGCTAATACAGGTGCATCTCAAAAAATTACAATATAGTTGAAAAGTTCATTTTTTCAGTAATTTAATTCAAAAAGTGGAACTTTTCATATATTCTAGATTCATTACACACACAGTGAACTATTTAAAGCCTTTGTTTGTTCTAATCTCGATGATGACGATTTACAGCTCACGGAAATCACACATCCAGCGTGTCAGAATCTCAGAGTAAAGGATTTATAAGGCAGAAATGTGGACCTTGTGAACAGGGTGTTAATTCATGCGCTGATTCTCGGTCGGGGTTTTAATCCTCCTGCAGGAGTGACTGCGTCGGTGCGGCGTGGCGTGGCGGCGATCCGCCTGAGGCGCTGCTGAGGTGTTCTGAAGTCCAGGTCGCTTTGATGGCGGTCTTCGGCTCGTCTGTATCGTCGGGTCGGGTGTCTCTCGTAGATTCTCTATGGGGTTCGGGTCAGGCGAGGCGGCTGGACGATCGAGCACGGTAACACCACGGTCAGTAAAGCAGTTACTAGAAGTTTTGGCACTGTGGGCAGGTGCAGAGTCCTGCTGGAGAAGGAAATCAGCGTCTCCATGAAGCTCGTCAGCAGATGAAGCATGAAGTATCTAAAATCTCCCGGTAGACGCTGCATCGACTCTCGACTCGAGAAAACACACTGGACCGACACCGGGAGATGACATGGCAACCCAAATCATCACCGACTGTGGAAACTTCACACTGGACTTCAAGCAGCTCGGATTCTGTTCCTCTCCACTCGTCCTCCAGACTCCGGAACCTTGATTTCCAAATGAAACGCAGCGTTTACTTCCATCTTCCCCGTGACTGTGTGTGTGTGTGTGTGTGTGTGTGTGTGTGTGTGTGTGTGTGTGTGTGTGTGTGTGTGTGTGTGTGTACTGAACCAGACTGAGAGATTAAAGCCTCAGGAAACCTTCACAGGTGTTTGGAGTTACTTCTCTGATTAGAGTCGTCTCAGGTCCACATCTCTGTATTATAAATCCTGTACTCTGATATTTTGGATTTTTTGATTTCCGTGAGCTGTAATCATCGAGATCAAAACCAAAAAAACCTTGAAATATTCCACTTTATGTGTAACGGATCTAGATAAAAGATAAAATATTACATTTTCATGTTTTGAACTGAATTACAGAAAAAATGAACTTTTCCACAATATTCTACTTTTCTGAGATGCACCCGTATAAAGCCGGGACACAATTACAGTCTTGCTGCGAGTCAAAATGGCCTCCTATAAGCCGCATTTCCTTATAATTCAAGCAAAGCGATATATCAAGCGGAGAACAATACAAGTAGTGCTACCGTACGAGAGCTTTAATTGAGTTCCAGAAGAAGCAAAGTGCACAGACTCAAGGTGTAAGTGCCAGAGTAATTTATTTATTTTTTTATGATGAGTTGGTTAGGTGTTGACGGAAGAGGTGGGTCTTTAGCTGTTTTTGAAGATGGTGAGAGATTCTGCGGTCCGGATTGAGGTTGAAGTTCATTCCACCACTGAGGAACAGTTAGTGTGAAGGTTCTGGAAAGGGATCTCGAGCCACGCTGAGTGGGATCTACTAAGCGTCGGTCGTTGATCGATCGCAGATTGCGTGAGGGAACGTAAGCCTTCAGGAGAGAGTTGAGGTAGGGGGCGCTGTTCCAGACAAGGTCTTGTAGGTGAGCATCAAGGCCTTGAATTTGATGCGGGCGCTACAGGAAGCCAGCGGAGGGAGATGAAGAGGGGTGTGACGTGCGTCCTTTAGGGCTGGATGAAGATGAGATGCGCTGCAGCATTCTGCATCATCTGAAGGGGTTTGATGGAGCTGCTGGGAGGCCTGAAAGCAGTGAGTTGCAGTAGTCCAGTTCTGAGATAACAAGAGCCTGGACTAGTATCTGTGTGGTCTGTTCGGTGAGGTAGGGTCGGATTTTCTTGATGTTGTAAAGGATGAACCTACAGGACCTTGCAGGTGTTGAGATGTGGTCTGTAAAGGTCAAACTGTCATCAAGAATCACCCCGAGGTTCCTGGCCGTCCCGGTTGGCATGAGTGTGAGTGAGCCGAGCTGTTCAGTGAGGTTGTGGTTGATTGAGGGACAGGCCGGGATCACGAGAAGCTCAGATTTTGCCAGGTTGAGTTTAAGATGGTTTTCCTTCATCCAGACTGAGATGTCTGAAAGGCAAGCAGAGATGCATGCAGAGACGGATGGATCGTCAGGCTGGAAGGACAAATAGAGCTGGGTGTCATCAGCATAGCAATGATATGAGAAGCCATGAGACTCACTCACCTGCCCCAGAGATGTAGTGTAGATAGAAAAGAGGAGTGGACCCAGAACCGACCCCTGTGGAAATATTATATTTATTTATTCTACACATTTAGTACATTTAATCACAGATTTACCAACATAAATGCTTGCAGCTGATACCGACAGACTGATTTGGACTTCCAAGTGAGTGCAAAAGTTTGTAGACCCCCCTCCCTTCCGAAATGGTTTCTACGGTGTCTGTTTAATAGTGTTTTCTAGCTCAAATATTATTACGACTCGGTGCCTCAGTGACAACATTTTCATGACACTCAGTTAACGTTTTATTTAATTTGGTAAATACTGAGTTTTTACAGAGCTGGAGAGGGAGATAAACAACCTAAAAAATTCATGCAAAGAAAATTTCCCTCCAGGAAGCATAAAGTTTAGATGTATCTTATTTTATTTTAAGAATAAAATAATAAAACATAAATAAATAAAAGTCCACATTTATATCACATTCGGGCATATTTTTAATTATTTGCATTTTGTTATAATAAAGAAACATCCTTAGAATTAAAAAAAAAAACATTTTACACTCGTTAAAAGTCTTGTTCCTCTTATTGCCTTAGGGTTGGTAAGGGTGCCAAAACTTTTACACCACAGAGTAAAAACACTGGAAATTAAGTTTAAAAGGGTAGCGCACTCAGACACACACACACACACACACACACACACACACACACACACACACACACACGTCATGACCTTTGACCCCTGCTGGGACTAAACAACATCATGTCCCCTTAGTGTCTCACACAATGAAAGTGTAGTTATACCTTTCTCTCTCTGTGTCTTTCTCCTGTGCAGGTCATCACACACACACACACACACACACACACACACACACACACACACACACACACATTTATCATGTAATTACCGTATTTTGGGTCGTGTTTCTAATAATTATCTGTAATTACTCAACATTTCACGCCTCTCCGCCCTCGCAGATGGGGTTCACATCGTTTCATCATTTCATAAAAGGATGAACAGACAGAAGGAAAAAAGAGGCACAGAGAGAGAGACAGAGAGAGAGAGAGAGAGAGAGAGAGAGAAACAGAGAGAGAGAGACAGAGAGAGAGAGAGAGAGAGAGAGAGAGAGAGAGAGAGAGAGACAGAGAGAGAGAGACAGAGAGAGAGAGACAGAGAGAGAAACAGAGAGAGAGAGAGAGACAGAGAGAGAGAGAGACAGAGAGAGAGAGAGGGACAGAGAGAGAGAGAGAGAGAGAGAGAGAGAGAGACAGAGAGACAGAGAGAGAGAGAGAGAGACAGAGAGAGAGAGACAGAGAGAGAGAGAGAGAGACAGAGAGAGAGAGACAGAGAGAGAGAGAGAGACAGAGAGAGAGAGAGAGAGAGAGAGAGAGAGAGAGAGACAGAGAGAGAGAGAGAGAGAGAGAGACAGAGAGAGAGAGACAGAGAGAGAGAGAGAGACAGAGAGAGAGAGAGACAGGTCAGTTTTCTTTTTCATCTGCCATCGCTCATGAAGCAAATGAAGTGAAGTACATCTCAATAAATGGCTTTTTAATAAGATAAATCCTCTCAGTCCTGCAGAGAGTCAGTAAATAAATCATTATCAAAACACACACACACACACACACACACACACACACACACACACACACACACACATTGCAAAAACAATACATTTATACATGCTAACATATAATAATAACACCGTTATATATGTAATAATAAACCCATTAACGTTTGTAAATGAGTGTTGATAACAATAACTGTAAACAACTTTCAATGTAATTAGAATATACTGAACTGTATTAACGAGTCTATATTTGATTTTTTTTTTTTAACATTCATAAGGCCATATATGTATAATGATCTAACATGTAATAACAAATTAATAAGACATTATCCACAGTGTTATAATATATATATAAATATATAAACTAACAGCACTACAGTTGCGTTTATAAATTGCGGTGTTTATAACACATTACACCACGGCGCTGTGGAGTTCTGGATCCTGATTGGTCAGAAGGTGTTGTTTAGTTTCCTATAACAGCAGCTCTGACAGTACTGCGGTAGCTTTATTTATAATTAACGTGTTCGTTCGAACACGTTCTCGTTTCTATAGTAACAGCTCGTTCACAGGGACTTGTTTAGGTGACATTTATGGAAGGAGTCTCCAGTGTCAGTGCTTTGTAGCAGTCAGAGGTGAAGCTGTAACTTTACGTTTAACTGTAGAGAGGGCTGGTGAAGGAATGACTGTTTACAGCTGCTGTAAGGTAAGTGAGAACACGAGCTAACTTGTTTAACATGGAAATGTAGCTATAAGTGGATAAAAACTATAACATTCTGTAATAAATAATAAAGTGTAATTGGTGTAAGAGGAGGGAAACACTTGGGGACGTTCTGTTATAGGTATACTGACAGATACAACTAAAGCATACCGTGTGACTTTTTCTGTAAAACTCTATCAATGAATACATTCAAAATAAAGCGTTTTATTTTTTATTAATTGTATTATTAATCTTTCATGCCGGACCTGAATGTCAATTAGACGTTCAATTTCTGCCAATTGAGAGAGAATGAAAGGACAAACCCATCTGTATGGAGGCTGAGAGAGAGAGAGAGAGAGAGAGAGAGAGAGAGAGAGAGAGAGAGAGAGAGAGAGTGAGTGTGTGTGTGTCATTAAGCTCCCGTGACCCCTACATGAACTGGGGGAGACGGATCACCCCACAGCAGGTGCAGCCAACAAAACAGACCTCTTCAGTCGCACATTGAGCCGAGTGTGTGTGCGTGTGTGTGTGCGTGTGTGTGTGTGTGTGTGTTTTGAATCCATTACCCTCAAGGTCGCCCCCCTCCACCCCCCCGACGATCTTACAATTACCTGTATAGAGGAACAGGTGCGGTCCTGCTCTCTCAGGTTTACGGGGGTCCGTGTTAAAAAGCTCTCGAGGAAAAGACGAGGATGAAAAAAAGAGAGGCTGAAAAACAGACGAGGCGTCCTCGCCCGGCCTTCTCGAGTCGAAATCGGACATTTTACTAAACGTGGAACAATTGAAGTATTTCGAACGTGGAGATTTATGAGAAATTCTTCTTCTTTTTCTTATTATTAATACTGTTTTTGAAATATATGACGTTATATAAATGTGAAGATCACCAGATGGTGATGTTAATAATATATATATTATAAATGGCTACGAGATGGAACGCAAAACATAAATATTATTCAAATAAATTGGAATTTTTTCCTCGCCACTTGACACTTAAAATAATATTTACTTCCACTTTAGTTTTAACCGATATTGTCACTAGCACGTGTTTGTGAAAATATAAAAGCAGCTATTTAAAATTTCTATTTTTTTAAAGAATTGCAATTGCAAGAATTTGTGCAGTTTGTGCTACAATTATATAAAATTGTATAAAACTTATTATTGTTGTTTTATTGTTTAAATGTCTTTTTTGCTTATAAATAAATAAACAAACAAACAAACAAACAAACAAACAAACAAACAAACAAATAAATAAATGTGTCTAATTTTTATTTAGGATTAAACAAGAATTTAACTATAAAACTTTCCACAGAGAGAACGCTGATTATTTCATGCAGCTAACCTTCTCAAAACGGACCGCGTAATAAGTCACGGAGTCACGCGAAAAAGTTATTTACGTTCAGTAACATATGTTTAGAAACATTTCCAAAAATATTCTAAAATGTTAGCGATAAAACATTGGCCGGAAGAGAGCAGTGTTTGACCTTAATATTCATCACCGAGATCAGGAGACATTTTTCAAAACGTAAATCTCATCAGACAGAGGGAAAAATATCGAGTATAAAAATGATATAAGAATAAGTCTAACTTTACAGTTTGTGTACTTTACAAAACTGTAAAAAAATAAATTAATTAATAAATCAATAAATAAATCAATATTAACAAATTTAAAAGATTGTATTTCACAACCCAAATATCAAATTTCCGCAGGATGACTGGAAAAAAAAATCGAATTGTGGCGTCTGTTCTGATGTTATGGGTTTTAATGAAGATTCTAGTGAACTCACTAGCACTAGCCAGTTGCTAATCTATCCAAAAGTGTTAGCTTAGTGACTAAAGACCAACTAAAGCTAACGTCATGGTAACATTTCAGTTTGTTTTGCAGGAAGTTTGTAAAAAAAATAAAATAAAATACTCGCTAGTTTCGAAGCTAGCCCAGAAATGATAGCTAAGTGGCTAAAGTCGTTCATTTCTGATTAAAATAGTGGACATTATTCATAAGTTCCTTCTTTGACGTTTCTGTGTGAATGCAAATGTATAATAAACACTTTAGCATGTTAGCCAGGTTTGAAGATTTTATAGAAGATAAATGCAGAAAATTTTCAATCAGATTTAACTTTATAGCAAAAAGTTCCACAAAGGAAAGCTATTAGAGCTAGAAATTTTAACCAACTAGCTAGCAGTTGAACAAATGTAAATGTGAAGCATTAATTAATGAATACACTTAGCTAGAAACATTCTTAAACGTTCTTAAACTTACTCTGGATGCTTAAATTTATTATTGTATAATATTTTATTATAAGTCCACATTTGTTACATTTAAGTAAATGCTACTTTCTTATCAGACATGAAAAGACATGTTACATTTTGTAACTTTATATGAAATATTAGCAACATTTCTTTGAGAAAAAAATAGTGTTCTGCTGTTGTGAGAAAGGATATGCTAATAGAAACCCCGCCCCTGACTCCACCCCCAACTTTGACCTAGGTTACTTTTCTTACAAATTGTTATACATGTAAACAGACACGTGTGATGAAATAAAAACACGTCCTGAGTTCTGAGATCTTTCAATTCACTTAAAAGTATTTTGATCCTATTTTTAAAGTGTGAAATTTTTTTACAATAACTCAAGGAAGACTTTGACTCCTCCCACTTTTAATTCACAGATTTTGACATGTGGAAACCTTCCACTTTCATTTAAATTTTAAATGTTCTTTTCTGAACTTTAAAAACTCTAAAGAGTCAGTGAGAACATCTTAAAACTAATGTTCTTTTAATAAAAAGTAGAACCTGACCTCTTGTTGTAAGAACTGATATGCTAATGATAACCCCGCCCATAACCCCACCCCAAACTTAATTTCTAAATCTTTGATTTCAGTTAAAATTATTTTGATCTCATTTTTAAAACTTTAATGCGGAATTTTTTAAGAAAATTTAAGGAATACGCTGACTCCTCCCACTTTTAATTCACAAATTTTTACATTTTTAAAACCGTCGACTTTTATTTAACGTTTGTCCTGAAAGTCAGAAACTCGTAACGAGATGAAGGGATCTAGCGATGCAGAACACCGTCTCAGATGATCTTAGAACTAAAGTTCTTTTAATAAAAAGTAGAACCTGATCTCTTGTTATAAGAACTGCTATGCTAATGATAAGCCTGCCCTTAACTCCGCCCCCAATGTATTTACATTTATGGCATTTGGCAACATATCCCTCGTAACTTTTCTTGCACATGTAGGCAGAAGTGTGCGACTAAACAAAAACAAGTCCCGAATTTCTACATTTCAGTTTAAATTATTTTTAAAATGCCAAAGTTTAATACTATTGTTTTTTTTTTTTACGATAACACATTATTTTGACTCCTCCCAGTACAGATTTTGAGTTTACACTTTTATTGAACTTTTATGTTTCAGCGTTGCTCAGTAAACTCTAAAGAGACTCGGCAGGAACCGGCGGGACGGAACGCCGCTGAGTAGCGTACACTACACCGGGGTTAAGGTTTATTGTTAATGAAACTGAGTGCACATGTCTACGTGGACAGGTGTGTGTGTGTGTGTGTGTGTGTGTGTGTGTGTGTGTGTGTAGGCTTTGAGAGCGTCTCTGTTTCTCCGTTACGCCTTGCGATCCCAAACAACGGCACTATTCATCAGCCTCCTTCCGCCTCTAATCTCTCCGAATGTAGCCAGAAAAAGCTGAATTATTTAAACTGCAGAGGGAAAGATGGAGGGAAAGACGGAGGGAAAGACGGAGGGAAAGACGGAGGGAAAGACGGAGGGAAAGACGGAGGGAAAGACGGAGGAGAAGGAGGAGGGAATCTAAGTGAAAAGAACTCCTGAACCAGATCCTAACAAAGGAACGACGACACAAATGACTCCCTATCAGTGCTCCAAAAGTGGAGAGCAATTTGTTTTCTATTAAACAGCGACGTTTCTGACAGGATTTTTTTTTTCTCGCTACTTAACCACTGACCTCCGACGACGCCGTCACTTTTACACACTTTTTCTGATTATTGCCATGTTTGATCATTTCATTCTATTTTATTTATTATCAGGTGCTTTTAACGAGTGTGTGGAAACGTGAACGTAGCAAATTAAAATTTTATTCTAAAGAGAAAAAACGTTTTTTTAGTTTTGTTTTTTTTTGTCATTTTTGCATCATCACCTCTGCCAAATTTGCATAAAATGTAAAAAAAAAAAAAAAAAAAAAAGTATTACGGTACATAATTAATGCTTATGTTATTTTCTTATATTTTTATATAACTACTTTTTATATAATGACATTTGTGTTTGATTTTATTCAATTTTGTCAACCCCATACAAATGCGTTAACATTACTTAAACAAATATTTTATATTTCTTTTTTATTTACATAAAATTAGTTACATAAATTCAAATACTTCTGTAATGATATATGAAAAACAAAAAATATACATATTAAAAATACACACTCTGTATCAAAATAATGACATTTTTTCCATTTTATTTAGCATTTTTATATTAAATTTATTTCATTTATTTACATATTTGTTCATGAAATCTTTACATGCTTATTCACATTTACATATTATTTACATATTTATTATAACATTTGAATATACAAAAGCGTGAAATAGTTGTATTGTTTATATATTATTATGTAATGTATTTTGAATGTGCTTCTTCGGTTTCTTATACAATTGCTATTTTATTTATTATGAAACAAATCAAAACACATATTTGATATAAATAAAAATATTTAAAATATAAGTATGCAAAATATATAAATATACACAACTGTCCTGTTGTATAATAATATGTCGATTTTATATTATTAGGTATTTATATACCAACATGGTTCCTGTATTTCTTATTTAAATGCTTTATATATTTTTTATTAATTTATAATTAAATAGTAATTACATTTTGTCGCTTCGTACGTTAATGCTATACGTACGTTAATAAAAAAAAAACAAAATGGCCACCAGTTAGCATGTCTGATTTAGCCATACTGACCTCATCAGAGGGGGCAAACTGTACACACACACACACACACACACACACACACACACACACACACACACACACACACACCACACACACACATAAACACTGAGAAGGAACAAAAAGTTCATTGCACTGCCTGAATGTGTGTGTGTGTGTGTGTGTGTGTGTGTGTGTGTGTGTGTGTGTGTGTGTGTGTGTAACAGTTAAGGTTTCCGGGCTAAGGGCCATGTTTCAGTAGGTTGAATCTCAAAGGCATTTTTGACTGCAGGAAACACACAGCCCCTGTAGAACATGGTCCTGAGGGACACACACACACACACACACACACACACACACACACACAATCTCTCTCTCTCTCTCTCTCGCTCTCTCTCGCTCTCTCATGTTTGCCGTTTGTGCACCTGTTAGCGTGAGGATGGGAACGCGTTGACCTCACCTTGGAACTTTCACACTGAGAACCCTAGAACATTATCACAGATGACACTAGAACACTCACACATAGGCTTGTAGAACGGTTCCACTAAGGATTCTAGAACATTCATGAAGAACATTATATATAACATTAGCATAGATGATCCTAGAACACTCACAGAGAGGACTCTAGTGCATTAACACAGAGGATTCTAGAACATTCATGGTGAGGACTGCAGTATTCACACTCGGGAGTCTAGAACATACATGCAGATGATTCACGGACATTCACACGGAGAGGATTCTAGAACATTCTAGAACACTAGAACACTATCAGAGACTGTAAAGCGTTCACACAGAGGATCCTAGAACGTCAGGGCAATAAATTCTAGAACGTTCACACAGGTTATACTTCTAATATTGGTTCTAGTATTAGTTTTAATTCTGGATCTGAATCTTGCTATCGGTCCAGTTGTTCTTCTGATCCTGACACTGGTTCCTGCTTGGGTTCTTCCCTTGTTTCTGCTCTACTTCTGGTTCCAGCACTAGTTCCTTCTGTTTTGATCCCGGTTCTGCTTCTAGCTTTACTTCTGGTATTCTAGATTCTGGATCTGGTTCTATCCTAGTTTTGGTTTTAGTTCTAAATCTGGTTTCTGTCTGTGATTCTTGTTCTAGGCCTAGTATTAGTTTTGATGCTGGATCTGATTATATCAATAGGGTTGGTTCTAGTTCTGGTTCCTCTCACAGAGGAACCCACAGAAGTTTCTAGAACATTCATAAAGAATATTCTAGAACAATTACGCTGAAAAAGGTATCATTTGAGCAATACATTTATTTATTAGTTTGTTTGTTTTTATGCTTTGTTTGTTTACACATTATGGCTGAAAATGCCACTTGTGTGTGTGTGTGTGTGTGTGTGTGTGTGTGTGTGTGTGTGTGTTTGTGTGTGTTTGCACGTGCACATATTTAATATAACCTCTATTCTATCTCAGACATCTGATCTCTGATAAAACTCCAAGCCGTCATCCAATCAGAACTCCTAAAGGTCAGGACTCAAGTGCTGAGGTCAAAGGTCAGCGTGAATACTCATCAGACGATGAGATTAGAGTGAAAAATGCGATTAAAATGCGTGCAGGATTTAAACAGATCTGATTACCAGCCGCTCAGTGACTCGTTATTTCAGTAGCCGGTGACGAGACGTAAGAACCGTGTGGACGGAACCGTGATGAGGAGAACCGAGGTCCGAGTCGTTTAAAAATCTGCTGATTCGTCCTCATTAACGGTTCAATAAAGAGCTTTTGAAGTGTCTGTGTAGCGTAAAGTAACCGATACTCCTGGGACTGTTACGGCGTCTGATTCTCCCCTTTACATTCCTCGACTCTCTCTTTACTCTCTCGCCTGTTCACGGTTCTCTCTTTACCGTGTCCTTCACCTCGCAGAACTGCCGTTCCTTTCACGCTCCCATTTACATTTTAACCACACTGACGTTTTCCCTGGTGAAAAAATAATAATAAAGAAAAAATCGACGAAAGCAAAATTAAGTATGAAAAATGAAAACGTGAATGCTGTGCTGCTGTTCTGCTGGATGTTCTAGAATGTTCTAGAGCAGAAACGAGGGAACGTCTCAAACCACATAGTAACGTACTAAACAATTAACTTTATCAGGAAGGGAAAATCACATAAACACAGGAAACACACACACACACACACACACACACACACACACACACACACACACACACACACATTTCTCAGAGGACCTTCCATGGTCGACAAACACTACTGCACTGATTAAAAAAGCACAGAAATGAATGTTTTTCCTAACGATGAAGAAAGCTGGTCTGCCACAACAGATGCTGATGACTTTCTATCGGTGCACCATAGAGAGTATTCTAACATACTGCATCTCTGTGTGGTTTTTCAGATGCACAGCCAATCATAGGAAAGCACTCCAGAGGGTTGGACAGTACAGAAGATAATCAGTGGTGAACTGCCATCACTGGAAGACATCTACAGAACACACCGTCTGAAGAAAGTTATCAGCATCTATAAGGACCTCACACACCCATGCCATCACATGTTTGTGACTATTTCCATCTGGCGGGCGTTATAAGATATTTCATGTCCATTCTTCAAGACTGAGGAATAGATTTATTCCCAGAGATGTAAATGCTCTGAACCAAGCCACCAAGAACTCTGTCTTTTCAACTGTTTTTATTTTTATTTTTTAAACTGTTGGGATAACCAATGGAATTTACAGAGACCATTATTCTCTATCACATTTATATAAATGTAGTTCTCTCCAGTTCACTGGTCTAACACTTACAGACATGCTCACAGCTGGTGTACCTTTTCACTGTCAATCCCATCATGCACCAGCTACAGGAACTCTGGATCAACAATTTCTCAGATCTGCGTTTTGTGCATTTGGAGGATTTTCACTCTGAGAATCTGCCGCTGCTGCCCTCAGAGTTTCAGCAGTTCACACAGACACTGTGTCAAACCATCAGGGACCTGCTCATCAACACGTGGTTGCCACATTGTGCATCACTCTTTTTTACCTATAAGGATGCTTGGCTGCCCCTGGCAGCATCACTGCAGGACCTGCTGCACTTCCTGTCACTGCTCCAGGATGGTAATGATTTTGGGGAGTGTTATGATGAGCTGTATTACACACAGTGTCCACTCCTGTTGGTCAAACTGAGGGTAGAAGAGTCAAGCGTCTTGTTTCAGCCTCCGCTGTCATAGTGCTGGGAGCTCATAAAAACCTCATTCATCCACATCTTCACCAGTGCTGTCCACTTACCCCGGGTGGAGTGTAACCTGTTCCCTGAGGTCAAGAAGAGGGATTTAACTCTGCGTTCTGTCAGACAGGACGAGTCACTCATGATAGACCTGCTTAGTCAAGCCAGAGTGGTCTATCAAAGGAACACTGTGAGCCCAAATAGATATTTGGACGTTTATAATAAATGCAGCAATCTGCTGGATCAGTCAGCCAGACAGGATATTCTCTCATTCCTCTAGGCGAACGGTGATGATTTTAAGCTGAACAGCAGAGTGTTCCACTGGCCAGAGCAGATCCATTATGTGTGTGAGATCCATAAGGACAACCTGTCCAATCAGAGAGATCATATTGAGGACCAACTGCGCAAGAGGATTGCAGAGCAGGAACACACACAGCAAGTTGTATCTAAAGACATGGAACTGTTTAAGAAGAAAGAAGTGATAAGTGTGGAGGAGATGAAGAACAACGTGGAGAAACTCAGCGAGATCACATCATGCCTGGAGAACGCCAACTGGAGTACATTAATAAGAAGGTGTTTTTGCTGGAAAATGAGCAGACTCAGTTCCCCCTGCTGCAGATCATCATGACCAACAAATAGCCATATGATCAGCTGTGGAGCTCGGCACTTAACTCCCACACCAAATCAGAAATCTGGATGAATGGCCCCTTCATAGAGCTGAATGCAAAGCAGATCTCTGATAATCTGTTTAACATGTACAGACATATGTACAAGTTGATGAAGGGTTTGTCTGAGATTCCGCACCACAATTGATAAGTTCGATCAGCACCTGCCTATCCTGAGCACCATCTGTAACCCTGGCATTAAAGCCCACCACTAGGGAAAGATCAGCAGCATTGTGGGATTAGATGTTAAACCAGATGCACACATTTCTCCCCTCACCATGCTGGAGCTCGGCCTGCCCAAATATGCTGACAAGTTAGAGGAGATGTGCGTCGTCCAGAGTATTCTCTGGAAAAAAAAGTTTTAGAAAAGATGAAGAATGAGTGGACAGAGCTTCAGTTTGGCTTCACACAATACAGAGACATGGGTGTTGTCTCGGCAGTGGATGACATTCAGGTGTTGTTGGACGCTCACATCATTAAGACAAAAACAATAAAGGGTTTTCCATTCATCAAACCCACTGCAGCAGAGTGCAAGGAATGGGAGGAGACGCTCTTGCAGGTGCAGGACATTTTGGATGCCATGCTGAAGTGTCAGTCCTCTTGGCTCTACCTGGAGCCCATCTTCAGCCCAGAAGACATGGGGGAAAATCAAGCCCATGCATTTGTTAGAAAATCAAGGCGACGCATTTGTGAGAAAATCAAGGCGACGCATTTGTGAGAAAATCGCTTTCTGTTTGTTTGAGAGTCGAGTTTTCCTTTGCAAAGCAGATTGTGTTTGTTTGCAAAATGCTATATTTATTCTTTTTATTTTTGGCACAAATTTAACTCCATACATATCGCTTGTGTTTGGAGCAGCTCTCCTCACAGCACCACTATGACTACGGCATGCGAGCCGTCAAATCGGTCCTGACCACAGCGGGGAACCTGAAACTGAAGTTCCCACAGGAGGATGAGAGCGTGCTGCTGCTCAGAGCACTGATGGACGTCAACATGGCCAAATTCCTTGCCCAGGACATCTCTCTCTCTCTCTTCCAGGGTATGATATCAGATCTCTTTCCTAGCGTGGTGTTGCCAAAGCCTGATTATGAATTACTGCTAAAAGCTGTGTATGAAAACATAATCAAACTCAGACTGCAGCCTGTTCTCTGGTTCATCAGCAAGATCATACAAGTGTATGAGATGATGCTGGTGAGGCATGGTTTTATGATTGTTGGTGAACCACTTGGAGGGAAAACCTCTGCATATAAAGTTTTAGCAGGAGCTCTGAGAATCCTGTATGAGGGAGGTCTGTGTGAGGGTGTTTGCAGTTGATTTCTGTATCATTAACCCAAAGGCCATCACCATGGGTCAGCTGTACACTGTTTCGAACCAGTGAGTCACGAGTGGTCAGATGGTGTCTTGGCCACAGCATTCCGGGAGCAGGCTCAGTCAACAGCTGAAGACTGCTAGTGGATCTTATTTGACGTACCAGTTGATGACGTATGGATTGAAAACATGAACACCGTACTCGATGACAACAAAAAGTTGTGTCTGATGAGTGCTGAGATTATCCAGATGAGTCCTTAGATGAGTCTGATCTTTGAGCGAGTCGACCTGGAGCAGGCCTCATCGGCTGCTGTCAGCAGGTGTGGCATGATCTACATGGAGCCCCATCAACTAGGCTGGACTCCCTTCAGAGACTCTTACATGAACACACTCCCAGTCTGTCACCAGAACACCATGAACTGATGCGGAGCTCTTTGATTGGCTGGTGCAGATGTGTTTGGACTTCAGCACCCATAATTGCCGTTTCCTAGTGCAAACAGAAAGCTCATCACCTCCATCACTGACTGGCACTTCGGATTTGGACATGAACAGGACCTGTGCTGAGATCCGAGACCTTTGCTCACTCACATGGAGCATCACCTGCAGGAGTTTAACAGTATGAGCACAGCCCCTATGAGCCTCGTCATGTTCCAGTTCACCATTGAGCACATCTCCTGCATCTGCCATGTGCTGAAGCAGGATAACGGTTTCTTGTTCCTCCTGGTCATCGAAGGATCTGGCAGCTGCAGTGCCACCACCTTCATCAGCCAGTACGAGCTCTTCTAAATTGAGCTCACCAAGAACTGTGACAGAGCCAAGTGGAGGGATGACCCAAAGCGTGTGATGACCAAGGCTGGGGTGAAGGGGAGAAAGACCACCTTTCTCTAAGGGGATATACAGATGAAAGATGAGATGTTTGTGAAGGATGTGAACATGCTTCTAAACACCAGAGATGTGCCCAACATGTTCACACAGGATCTGAGCACTGAAATCGTCAGGGTCAAAGAGAACTTGCATATTGTCCTGGCAATGATTTGCATTACGATTAGCCTGATTGGCAACTATGAACTATGAACTATGGCATATTCTTCATGACACAGCGGATTAGAGAACGTTCACACTGAAGATTCTAGAACCTTCAAACTGAGGAATGTGCTGTCGAGAAAACCAGCATGACAGAGAACCGCTCTAGTACCCCTGAGTGTGGTTTTTAACCCTCACAAGCTCACACACACACACACACACATTCCTAACACATTGTTAATTATTATTTTGTTTTTACATGTGCTATCATCCCTGGATCTGACTGTAACTTGGAAAGCGTCAGAGCATGCCTGTGTGTGTGTGTGTGTGTGTGTGTGTGTGTGTGTATGTGTGTGTGATTTCCATACCATCCCTCTATTATTAATGACTGACCTGCAGCCACGTGGATTTGAATAGCGAGCGATAGAGGGATGAAAAGGCGAACTGAGGGATCCGATAAACGTTGCCGTGGATCAGATTAAAGCGGTTGATAATAAACTTTCAAGGAAACAGACGTGAGAAAGACACACACACACACACACACACACACACACACACACACACACACACACATGCAGAGTTAATTTATTCCCATAGTTTATGTGTTATCTATCGATTAAAGCTCAGTTAACACAGATACCCTTCTTCCTTGTTTTTAGAGGAAAAAGTCCATTAAATAGTTTAGATAAAAATAGCAGATATTAGGATCATAAATGAGAAAGTATTATATCATTAGAATTATACTAGAATTATATTGCAGTGAAACTCAGTAACGTATCATTTCAGTATCAGTATCCCTAGTATTATTTAGCATTTTACTGCACTTTTGTGCTAATGTCCTGTTTTAGCTCTTGTTATTGGTCAGAGAACAGAATTATGGGATTGCACTCTTTTACTATCCATAAAAATTTCACCTACACAGTGAATAAACACTGTGAATAGAAGCTGTGTGTGTACATTAAAAAAACCTCCAGTCATGTGACAGAATGATGAAGGGAATAAAATAAAGTGAACTGGACATGAGTTGCATTTTTGTATAACCACAGTGACACCTAGCAGCTCTGAGAGGAACAGCAACTCAGTACTGCTCTCAGCCAATCAGGACACACTGTATTGCTCTCAGCCAATCAGAACACACTGTATTGCTCTCAGCCAATCAGAATATACTGTACTGCTCTCAGCCAATCAGAACATAACGTACTGCTCTCAGCCAATCAGAACACACTCTACTGCTCTCAGCCAATCAGAACACACAAATAAGTAGTCATTTTTATTTATTGATTGATTTGTTTGTTTATTTATTTATAACTGGTACAGTTTCAACTCCCACTCTTGTATTTTATTAGGTTCTTTTTATATACTTATCTAAATGGAATTAAATTAGTAATTCATTAAAAATTCAATTATAAAAAAATCACATTCTATTCAGTTCATTCTGTTAATTAGACGCATTTTAAATGAATTTTTAAAATCTAATTCTATTTACGTAAACAAACGTTTTATAAACAGACAAATAAACAAACAATTCTGTCAGCGTATAAAGATTAATTCACATTCCATCTTTCTGTCTCTGTCTCTATCTTTCCATCTGTCTGTCTCTGTCTCTCTTGTTGTCTTTCTCTCTGTCTCACTTTTTGTCTCTCTGTCTCTTTATATCTTTCACTGTTTCTCTGTCTGTCTGCCTGTCTGTTTCTATGTCTGACTCCCTCATTGTCTCTCCATCTGTCTTTCTGTCTGTTCATCTCTCTCTTGCTCTCTCTCTCTCTCTCTCTCTCTCACACACACACACACACACACACACACACACACACACACTTTTTGACTCTGTCTGCTTTATTGTTTTTCTTTGGTCCCTCTGTCAGTTTTTTTTCTGTGTGTGTGTGTCTCTCTCTCTCTCTCTCTCTCTCTCTCTCTCTCTCTCTCTCTCCACATGTCTTCCTCTCCCAGAGGATTAGCGTCTGAGTGTAACTCATACTGTACCGGCTCCTGAGACGCTCTCACCCCCACGCCCGCACATAAATACACTATTATTGTGTGCTTAAGGGAGATTAGCCACCCATGTGTGTGTGTGTGTGTGTGTGTGTGTGTGTGTGTGTGTGTGTGTGTGTGTGTGTGTGAAATGGAGTTTAATGCCACGCTTATCTGAATTCCTGCGCTCTTTAATGTGTGTGTGTGTGTGTCTGGGATTGGGGGGTGGGGTTGGGGATTGTGGTTCTTGAGGAAATTGTGAGTTGAGTTGCAGTTAAAGCCGTTCTTTGTAAAATCAGAGCGAGAGCAGAGTGAGCTGGCGCACGCAGACGAGACTCGGCTTTACACTATCGCTTTACGCTCTGCTTCGTACTCAAACACACGCCGCTTTTTCAGACTAAAACGCTGTACACACTGTGCGCAGGCCTAAGTGCACCGCCGGCATGTCGCTACTCTCACACACCCCAAGCCAAACTCACTTTACAGCAAAAAAACATGTTATCATTTCTCTTTTGGTATTTCTGAATGAAAGATGTTCATGTTCATGCTAACTGCTAGCTGGATGTGGGGGAAGGGCCATGATATTATTGGTTAACGTCTTTTTTCTTTTATCGTAAACTTTATGTCGCTTCTGAGGTTTAAAAAATCAGTGCAAACAATATTTATTGTTAGTTAGTTCAGTTTTCTTTCTTATAATGTATATACAGTAGTACGTTACTTTTAAAAATATATATAGTTGGCAATTTAGTTGTGTTGGTCTTCATTGTTCTAATTAATGTTTATTTATCACATTATTTGTTTGTTTGTTTGTTTGTTTGTTTAGTTAGTTATATAGTGTATTTTTATTATGCAAATGTATGAGTCTGTGTATTTTTTTATTCATTTTTTAATAGAACATATTTATTCTCTCTGTTTCTTTCTCTCTGTCGTTCTGTCTCTGTCTCTCTCTTTCTCTCTCTCTCGTTCTGTCTCTCTCTTTCTCTCTCTCTTTCGCTCTCTCTCTCTGTCTCTCTCTCTTTCTCTCTCTCTCGTTCTGTCTCTGTCTCTCTCTTTCTCTCTCTCTGTCTCTCTCTCTGTCTCTGTCTCTCTCTCTGTCTCTCTCTTTCTCTCTCTCTTTCGCTCTCTCTCTCTGTCTCTCTCTCTTTCTCTCTCTCTCGTTCTGTCTCTGTCTCTCTCTTTCTCTCTCTCTGTCTCTCTCTCTTTCTCTCTCTCTCATTCTGTCTCTGTCTTTCTCTTTCTCTCTCTCTGTCTCTCTCTTTCTCTCTCTCTTTCTCTCTCTCTCTCTTTGTCTCTGTCTCTCTCTCTTTCTCTCTCTCTCATTCTGTCTCTCTTTCTTTCTCTCTCTCTGTCTCTCTCTCTGTCTCTCTCTATCTCTCTCTCTGTCTCTCTCTCTCTCTCTCTGTCTCTCTCTGTCTCTCTCTCTGTCTCTCTCTCTCTGTCTCTGTCTCTCTCTCTTTCTCTCTCTCTCGTTCTGTCTCTGTCTGTCTGTCTCTCTCTCTCTCTCTGTCTCTCTCTCTTTCTCTATCTCTGTCTCTGTCTCTCTCTCTTTCTCTCTCTCTCTCGTCCTGTCTCTGTCTCTCTCTTTCTCTCTCTATTTCTCTCTGTTATTCTGTCTTTGTCTATCTCTCTCTCTGTTCCTTTGTATGTTTCTCTCTCTGTCTCTCTTTGTGTCCATCTCTCTGTCCTTTTCAATCTTTCTCTCTTTTCGTCTGTCTCTTTCTGTCATCTCTTTGTTGATCAAGCTGCCTTTTTCTGTCTTCTGTTGCCTCTCTGACTATTTTTTGTCATTATATAAATCATAACTAATAGTAGAACTATTTCAGATTTCTATACACGTAGGCTCATTAGTTCTTCCAAAGTCAGTCACAGTTTCCCTTTGACCCTTGACCTTTATCCCTCGTCTTTTATTTTATTTCTTTTTTTTTCCCGGATTGGAAAGTTTCACTTGGAGTATCTGTAATTTCCTCTTGCTCTTTACAGCAGCGTGCCGACTTTTACTAATGCTTCCTGCGCTCGAGCAGTTTGGCCCAGAGTCAGAACACACACACACACACACACACACACACACACACACACACACACACACACACACACACACACACACATGTTGATTGATGGGGTGATGATGAGTGGCAGGATAATCTGAATATTTAGTTAAGGCCATCCGGATGCCGTTACCTTTACCTGCAGGCGAGAAAGAGATGATGGAGAGGAATGAAGTGAACTTTTCTTTGGTTCATTGTGTGTGTGTGTGTGTGTGTGTGTGTGTGTGTGTGTGTGTGTGTGTGTGTGTGTGTGTGTGTGTGTGTGAGTGTGTGTGTGTGTGTGTGTGTGTGTGTGTGTGTGTGTTTTAGCCACAGTAAATCTTTATAACTCAATAACACGCTCAGTTAGATCTATACAGCCATGTAGAAAGTCACATGAATTTCACGTGTGATCAGTCACATGATTCACGTGTGAAATTAGACTTTTCACATTGTTCACACGTTTTGCACATTCGCCTCACGCCTCCAGGGTCTGGGGTTCGATTCCCAGTGGGGCCCTGTGTGTGTGGAGTTTGCATGTTCTCCCCGTGCTGTGGGGGTTTCCTCCCCCAGTCCAAACACATGCGTGGACGATGGTAGGCTGATTGGCGTGTCTAAAGTGTCCGTAGTGTATGAATGGGTGTGTGAGTGTGTGTGTGATTGTGCCCTGCGATGGACTGGCACCCTGTCCAGCGTGTACCCCGCCTTGTTCCCCATGCTTCCTGGGATAGACTCCAGGTTCCCCCGTGACCCTGAAAAGGAGTAAGCAATTGAAGATGAATGGATGGATTATTCGTATATTTTCGCAACATATATTTTCACATGATGCACACTTGAATGTTTTACATGTGATTCCTTTATTTTGGCATTTTTTCTTTACACATGAATCATTTATTTAGTAAAGAAATGCATTAAATAAAGAATAAACAACACCTAAATAAAAAAAATAGCTGCAAAATGAACTGATATAGCCAATGAATCGATGCATTTTCATAAGCAATGGCTAGTTTTATTTTAATAATTTTCCACAGAAAGTCGTTATTTATTACATTATTAAGCACTTCCTGTCATTCAAACACATTCTGAATAAATTGCGACGATTTTCAGAGGTTATTTCTTGGCTTCTCAATTCAAATCCCAGAACGACTCTTCGGATGTATGAGTCGACTCCCATCGTTCACCATAAAGATCGGCGGCAAAGAACCGAGTCAAAGAATCGACTCGCTCGCGAAGGATTCTCATCCCGAATTTCCTCCTTGCCAAAGAGAGGGAAGATGGCTGTTGTAAGAAAGATCTCGGTTCACACTGATTATTGGTGTTATTTTTGGTCTGTTAGTCTCTCTTCTCACTTCTGAAACAATCACAGCATTAATTTATGTAGTTAATAGCTGTGTTTTAACAGATATTTTTATCGTTGCTAGAGCCTGGAAAATTACCTCAACGCCCAAGCTAACGGCTAGCTGAAACCGTCAACAAGGTATTTATGTGTTGGTAAAATGCACTTTATCAGCATTAAATCAGTGATTGAATCATTTTTTAAAAAATAATAATCTTCTTAAGTTTACTGAGTACACATTTCCCATTTTATAGTTTTAAAAATCCTCTCAGAAATCCTTTCAGGTTAGCTCGTGACAGTTAGCTGTTCTGTTCACTGAAGACTGCTGTGGAGAAACAGTAGGTTTTATTTATTTTAATATTTATTTTCAATGAAATAACCACAGCTTCATTTCATTCAGTGACTCTTTTTCTAAACTGAGTAGCTTCTAGGTGTCAGTGTTGCTACCTCTTTTCAGAGTAAAGTAGCTAATGGAAATGTAGCTAGAAGTCAGTGACAGTATGGGCTAATTTGCATATTCATTGATCGGCATGTTCATTTGCATATCAAAACCTGTTTCATGAAGAAGGAAGATTTTCTAAATCCAGAGTAAATAGAGTTTTATAAGAACAGCAAACGATATAAACTATTGTGATTGGTGATTAGTTGACGGGATCAGTGGTGATCTGTGATTAGTCGCAGGATCGTAAGGAACAATAGTGATCAATGATTGGCTCTTGTTGCCAAAAATATATTTGGTAAATATGAGCGAAAAAGGTTGTGTCTTTCTTTTTTAACCTTTTGATCTTTTGTTTAAAAAAAAATTCACAAAAATACTCTGCTCTCATGGATATCAAACAATTACAAACACACACAGGTTTATCCAAAAAATATCTTTGTTAAAAATAGGTGTGCAACAATTATTAGCACCCTTATGAATTCATATGCGAAAACTATATTTGAAGTATATTCCCACTGATATTTTACATTTTTAGTACACCTGGGTGACTAGGAACAGGAAATTGTTCAATCATGACTTCCTGTTTCACAGGGGTATAAATATGAGGTAACACATAGGTCATATTCCCTTAGTCATTCATAACAATGGGTAAGAGCGAGGAATACAGCAGTGATGTGCGGCAAAAGGTTGTTGAGCTTCACACAATGGGACGTGTCTATAAGAAAATAGCACAAGCATTGAAAATGCCCATTTACCACCATCAGGGCAATAATTAAGAAGTTCCAGTCAACTGGAAATGTTATGAATGGACCTGGAATTGGACGCGTGTCTATATCGTCTCAACGCACTGTGAAGAGGACGGTTCGAGTGGATAAAACATCTCCAGTGATCACAGCTGGAGAACTGCAGAAGTTAGTTGTGTCTTGGGGTCAGAAATTCTCCAAAACTACAATCTGAAGTCACCGACATCACCACACGCTGTTTGGAAGGGGTTCAAGAAAAAAGCCTCTACTCTCATCCAAAAACAAACTCGAGCGTCTTCAGTGTGCAGACACTACTGGAACTTCAAATGGGATCGGGTTCTACGGTCAGATGAAACCAGAATAGAGCGTTTTGGTAATAAACACAGAGGTGGTTTTGGAGCACACAGAGAGGTAGCCATATGGAAAAGTACCTCATGCCCACGGTTAAATATGGAGGAGGATCTTTAATGTTTTGGGGCTGTTTTTCTACCAGAGGACCTGGACATTTTGTTGGGATACATGGCATCATGGACTCCATCAAATATCAACAGATATTAAATGAAAACCTGACTGCCTCTGCCAGAAAGCTTCAAAGGGGCCGTGGTTGGATCTTCCAGCAGGACAGTGATCCAAAACATCATCAACATCAACACAGAAATGGCTTACTGACCACAAAATCAAGGTCCTGCCATGACCATCCCAGTCCCCTGACCTGAACCCCATAGAACACCTGTGGGGTGAACTGAAGAGGAGAGTCCACCAGTGTGGACCTGAAATGTGAAGGATCTGGAGAGGTTCTGTATGGAGGAACGCTCGCAGATCCCTCACCATGTGTTCTCCAACCTCATCAGTGTTATAGGAGAAGACTCAGAGCTGTTATCTTGGCAAAGGGAGCTAGCACAAAGTACTGACTAAAAGGGTGCCAATAATTGTTGCACACCTATATTTAACAAAGATTTTTTTTTTTTTAATTAACCTGTGTTTTGAGTAGTTTTGTGAATTTTTTTTTTTTTTTTTTTTTTTTTTTTTTTTTAAACAAAAGGTTAGATAATATTACACAGCCTTCTTAGCTCATATTTACCAAGGGTGCCAATAGGTGCTCAGTGCTTTGAGAAGCTGTTTTTAAAGGCGATTAAATGGCGCTTTATAAAATAAAGTTTATTATTATTATTAATATTAGTGGAGTGCACTGTGTGTGTGTGTGTGTCACTAAAGGGGTCAAAAATGGCACCAAATTTAGTGAAAAAGTCTAAGCAACTAACTAAACAACACTACTAGCTATTACACCTTTCTCACTGAATTAGGTTAGCTAACGTTACCATGGTTATGACCAGTCTAATATGCCTATATCATTTTTAAAATATTTTATTTCTAAAGTTATTAAAGCAATAGTTTGACCAAAACAGAAATCTTACCCCAGATGTAGTCGATCATCCAGGACTTATTTACTGTCTGAAGGTCACTCTTTTAGTTTTGTACTGTAGCTACGAGGCTAATGTAGCTAACAAATGTAAACTTATAGCCTCCAGTTTAGCACTGTGTGTAAACTTTGTTCATAAAAAGTATTTAAAAATTAAATATACAAATCAATTATGAAATATATTCTCATCTGAATCACTTCTAGAGTACCATCTCAACCTTTTGATCTTTAGGCCACGCCCCTTACCCAAGTCTGAGTGCCATCAAAAATATATATACACATGTGCAGAGGAAGAAAGCGAGAACTCCACATAGTCCATGCTAAACTGGAGGCCATATGCTTCCCTGACTTGTTAGCTATATTAGCCTTTAGCGGCAGTGAAAATCTAAACACAGATGATTATAAATGACTGGAAAACTGAACTGAGGCTTATTTTTTTAATTCTTACCAAACACACAGGCATCAGTTCAGTTCAGGATTTCTTTTCTTTCTTTAATCAGTGAAAGTAAAGACAGCATTTCCCCTTTGAGCTGGTCGCGTTCCAGACTCGGCTCGGACTAAACCCTCTCCGCTTTCATTCCAGAGAAACACTTAAAAGGTCATCAGTGAGATCGGATTGTGCTGAGCGAACAGATTTTAACGGTTTAAAAAAAAATCCTTCTTTCCAACACGGATATAATTTGTCTTTAGGGCTGCGCTGATAATCAGATACACCATGCATACTGATATTTCTCACTTATTCGTTAGTGAGTGCATCGTTTATCTTTAGTTTAACTTTTTTTTTAAAACCAAACTATTCTGCTTTCGATAACTTGGCTGAGATTTTAGTTTTTTATTTTCTTGTATAAACGTTAAAAAAATACATGTCTGTGCGGGGCAAAAGTATGTGAACCTTCGCTTTCAGTATGTGGTGTGAGCCCCTTGTGCAGTAATAACTGCAGATAAACGTTTGGGGTAAGTGTTGATCAGTCCTGCACATCGGCTTGGAGTTTTATCCCGTTCCTCAGAACAGAACAGCTTCGACTATGGGATGTTGGTGGGTTTCCTCACATGAACTGCTCGCTTCAGGTCCTTCCACAACATTTCTACTGGATTAAGGTCAGGACTTTGACTCGGCCGTTCCAAAACATGAACTTAATTCTTCTTTAAGCGTTCTTTAATAGAACGACTCGTGTGTTTAGGATCGTTGTCTTGCTGCATGACCCACTTTCTCTTCAGATTCAGTTCATGGACAGATGTCCTGACATTTTCCTTTAGAATTTGATGGTATCATTCAGAATTCATTGTTCCATCAGTGCTGGCGAGTCGTCGTGGTCCGGATGCAGCAAAACAGGTCCAAACCATGACACTACCACCACCATGTTTCATAGATGGGATAAGGTTCTTATGCTGGAATGCAGTGTTTTCCTTTCTCCAAACATAACGCTTCACATTTAAACCAAAAACTTATATTTTGTTTATGTCAACAAACCATTTTCCATTAGTCTTCTGGCTTTTTCACGTGATCTTTCACAAACTGCAGAAGTGCAGCAAAGTTCTTTTCGGAGAGTCGTGGCTTTCTCCTTGTAGTCCTGCCATACACACCCTAGTTGTTCAGTGTTCTCTTGATGGTGGACTCATGAACATTAACATTAGCCAATGTGAGAGAGGTCTTTAGTTACTTAGAAGTTACCCTGGGTTCCTTTGTGACCTCGTGGACTACTACACGTCTTGCTCTTGGAGTGATCTTTGTTAGTCAACCACTTCTGGGGAGTTTCCTCCATTTGTATACAATCTGTCTGACTGTGGACTAGTGGAGTCCAAACTCTTTAGAGATGTTATTGTGACCTTTTCCAACCTCATGAGCATCAACAACTTTTTTTTTTTTTTTTTTTTTTCCTTGAAGCCCTCAGAAATCTCCTTTGTTTACACTTCCACAAACGTTTTGTGAAGATCAGACTCTGATAGATCCCTGTTCTTTAAATAAAACGGCCCTCACTCACACCTGATCGTTATCCCGTTGATTGAAAACACTTGACTCTAATTTCACCTTCAAATTAAACTGCTAATCCTAGAGGTGCACATACTTTTGCCACTCACGGATATGAAATTTGAAATAATTTTCCTCAATAAATAAATGACCAGGTGTAATTTTTTTTGTCTCATTTGTTTAATTGGGTTGTCTTTATATATAGAAATGTATCAAATATATAGAAAATTCTAAAGGGTTCGCAAACTTTCAAGCACCACTGTAAGTGACTATTTGTTTCCCGGATGTTCCACAACATTAAATTTAATTATAAACGGATAAAAAAAGGTATATGTTGTTCATTAATGAAGTTAATAGTGTCATTATTAGCTCATTTCTGCGGTATTAAGAGGAATAAAACACTTCAGCTGTAGTAACAGTATCTCCGCTTCATCACAACACCCCTTGTTGATTATTTTCCTACAAAAACACAACATTTACCATTTTGCCATTTACATGCAGTCTTTGATTCCTACCTTGTCATATCAGACACAAATATCAGTTTGGTGATTTTTATTTAATTTGTTCCTGTATTTAAAGCCATATTGTGTAAGAATTTAAAAAAAAAAAAACAATCCTGTAATAACTCTCCGTTAGAGCTGTCCGTTTTTAAATCTGATTAGTGAGCTAGCAAGTTAGCCAAGCTAAACCAGTGCAGTGTTTTAGCGACAAAACTATAACGCCATCATCTACAATGTAAAACTTCACTGCGACTGTTACATGATGTTACAAATCTCAAAAAAGTTTTATCTTTCCTGAGAAAGTTTTGCGCTTTTAAATCTTTATACACTGAAATTTATTTGAAAGGATTTCAAAGGGAGAGAAACTTCCAGAATGAAAACTTGTGAAAAAAGTGGATTTATTTCTGTTCGGACTGTATACGTGTGGACAAATGCATACATACATATTTATCGTGAAATTATTGTGATCTCTGAAACCGGGGGGGAAGGGGGCTGGGGGGGGGTGTATCTTCACGAATAATCAGTAAAATGTTATTTGGATTGGCGTTTAATAACCGGTGACTTTTTAAACACAGTCAGGGAACAATGAACTCTCTCAGGTTGGGCTGTATAGGTCAGATTAACCCTAGTTGTGACCTTTGACCCATAAATCCAAACAGCACTTAACCGGCGTGAGTATTATGGGATGCTGATGATGTCTGAATGAGGCTGTGTGATGAGTGATGAATGACTAATAATAGTGTCACTGGAGAGAAGTGTGAGAGCGCCCTCTAGTGCATGAGAGAAGAACTGGTGAGTATGTCAGCGCTGTGAGACGTTCCAGAATCATCTATGTGAACGTTCTTCCTCAGTACAAAGGTTCTAGAATCCCTAATGTTCTAGAGCAGTGGTTCCCAAACTTTTCCAGGGCAAGGCCCCCCAAGTGTCATTAACATGTGACTGAAGCCCCCCTTTTGCAAGATGCCTTTAAAACACATTAAAAATACAGACTTCTGAATATATCCCCCTTTTTTTTATTAATAATTACATCTTGCATCTTTACATTACATTACATTAGGACTTGATTGTGTGTGTGTGTGTGTGTGTGTGTGTGTGTCTGAGAGTGAGAAAGAGAAAACATACTAGTGGGAGGGATGGGCTTGGTGGCTCCGACCAAATTGTTGAGGCCCCCCGGGCGCCCCCTGGCGGCCCCTACTTTGAAAACCACTGTTCTAGAGTACTGACTGGTGATGCCTTTATTCCAAACCTTCTTTCCTCTTACGTCAAACATTCGGCTAATAATCACAAAAAATACCACAGCAACATGGCAACGATTCCAGTTTTAAAGAACAACACGTCATACTTTTTTTTAACCATTTATAGTTGCTTTTAATGTCTGTGAAACAAGTTAGCTCCTGTTCTCACTTGCTCTACAGCAGCTATAAACATGTGTTCCCTCCCCAACCCTCTCTTTATTCTCTCTCTCGAAATTAATAAGACAAAAAATTCATCTTCTGTCCTGAAGGTGGATCCAGAATTTTTACATCTTTTTGTTCCTTGCATATCTAGTTAATACTTGCTGTTAATTTTTTTTTCCTAAATATTACATACAGTGCAAAACCACTAAACAATATGTAGAATAAGGGTGCATATAAATCTAACAATAATAATAGTAATAATAATAATGTTTGGTGTTTTTTTTCCATTTAAATTTTTATTTGTTAAGCAGTAAAAACCCTTTATTTGAACTTTGGTTTCAGAATATTAGACCTAGAAATTAACTAAAGCTAAAAATTCACTAATAAATAATACTTAAATTCATTCATAAAACTATGGAAGCTCTAAGTGGCCATTCATTATTATTATTATTATTATTATTATTATTATTATTATTTATTTTTTCTTGTTATCTTGTGCTCATGACTGAATTTTCTCATGATCTCGACATAACAAAAAGCTGTTTTCTCACTACTTGTGAATGTGACTGGTGTTGCCTGAACATTGACATCTTCGCCATCATAAATGTAATAATTGCCCGCTGTAGAGATGGACTTTATATCCGTATTAAGAGAGAGGGGTGTCCCCTTCTCAAGTGTCGGACATTAATGCGGAAGTCTCTGGGATTGCGCTAAGCTTTTGCAGCCTCCAAAAATTTATGTCAAATACACTGAAAAATTAAGGTGTGATCATGAGAAAACAACTTTTATGTCATGTCAATATCATGAGAAAACAAAGTAATAATAATAATAATAATGCATGGCTGCTTAGGGCTTCCGTATAAAACCAATTAATGCCATGTAAAATACTCCAGTTAGATTAAATAAAATACATACGCAGTATATTAAAAATAAATAAATAAATAATGAGTAAATGCAATAAAAAATAAATTAAACATCTTTATTTGTTATCAAAAATATTATAAATAAAAATAATAGTCCAACCTGAACAAATCAGTACTATACCATGGTTTCCTGTATTTTATTTGTTTTCATTATTTCCTGTTTATTATTAATGGTTTAATTTTTTTTTTTAAATGAAAGGTTTGTTGTACATGTTAGTATATTCCCAGTGGAACAATAATTATTACTATAACATCAGATTTTACTTTACTATTAACCACTAAATTATAATATTTTAGAATTTAATAGAAATGGAAATTGTCCTTCAAGAGAACTAAAAGCAATAGAACTGCTCTACCACTAGATGGTGATATGATCACACACTCCAACACAGACTTATTAGAGTCTATGTGATGGTCTTTCCTCTGTCACCATGGCAACTAAAACACAATCTCTGACACTTTGTAGCATCAGAGAACAATCGGAGCAATCAGTGGGATCTGCTTTTAGTTTCCTCAAGTGAAGAACAGTAGTATTAATTCACAGATGATTCATCTGGTGATTTAAAAAAAAAAAAAAAAAGTGTATGACAAGTGACGTTTGAGGATGATGTAGTTTTGTGGTACGAGGATACAAGGATGATTGTGTGATACGTGAGGTAGGTAATGGTGATGCTGCCCGATCGGATTTAATTCACTACAGTGTACATGTTTACAACTAGAGATGGCAACAATCCGGTACCCAGGATCAGTATCGGGCCGATACCAGCAAATACCAGTGGATCAGCTATTGGGAGAGGGAAGAATGGCACAGTCTGACAAATTGGTGCATACCAAAATGGCGTAGACAATGGTGGTAAACTAGGCTGTAGATTACCAGCCAGTCCTAATCTCAGCGCCTGAGATTTTCTTCCGGCAACAGTCTGTCCCACTTGAGCATGTCTCTCCTCATGGCTGTTAAATGTGGGATTGTTACCCTGTAAATGTGGGTTTCTTTCTGTGTTGATGTGGTTCCGTTACCGCGTTGCTTTGGATCTGTTACAACATCAATTTGGGTCTGTTATCCTGTCAATCTGGGTGTGTTACCCGGTCAAGGTGGGTCTCTTGCCCTGTTAGTGTGGGTCTGTTACCTCTGGGGGCAGCTGTTTTACACTCTCACTCTAGGGAAGATCCCACAAAGCAACCTGAAAGCGGTGCCTCTCAGGTATATGAGATGAGTAGCCAAAACTGGTAAGATTTATGGCAAGTTTTAAGAAGTTCCTAAACAGTAGAGTCAGGAGGATATTTTGTGCAAAGATTGCCATGTATGTATATGTATATGTATAAGATTGCCAATAAACTAAAAACACAACTAAAAACCAAGAGAAATAACAGATGCATGCGTGTTTTATAGTGGTGTAAAGAGGCTGGAGACGCACCCCATACTCTGGAGTGTTTTCCTGTCACTTTCCATGTCATCTCATGGGAACAGTTCTGCTTATTGCCATGAACCTGCCTCTGGTCATGATAGAAGCAGGAAAGTGTACACTTAGGTGTAATCCCTTCTTCCAGTAGTCTCTAACTCTTGGCAGTTTCAGAAGTGTCATATGAATCATAATTCAGTTCAATTCAGTTTTATTTGTATAGCGCTTTTTACAATAGACGTTGTCTCAAAGCAGCTTTACAGAAATATCAACACGGTATACAGATATTAAAGGTGCGAATTTATCCCAACTGAGCAAGCCACTGAGTGGCGACGGTGGCAAGGAAAAACTCCCTAAGATGTTTTAAGAGGAAGAAACCTTGAGAGGAACCCGACTCAGAAGGGAACCCGTCCTCATCTGGGGAACAACAGATGGTGTGAAAAAGTTCATTATGGATTTATATGAAGTCTGTATGGCGTTAGGAGCAGCCGTAGTCCCAGAAGTCTGGAATTGGAGTAGATTAGAGCTCCATCCAGAGGCAGGACATCCGAAACGGATCATAAAGGCCACATACACCAGGAATGTGTCAAGCTTCAGCTTTTCCCAAACAAACTTCTTCCTCTTAGCATGCTCCTTTTCTGCATTCATACTGGTGTTGTGACAGATCATCCTGACAGCTCTGTCACTAAAAAACTCTGAAATTTTGTGCAGGAAAGTATGTTACACCCACAAAACCCTGTAATCCAGGGGCTCTTTTTTGGGAAAAAGTATGGAAGCTACTGGGCAGTGTCTGTCACCTCAGGTCCATTCCACCCAGCTCCTGGTTCCTCTGGGGCATGAGGTGTTGTGTCTCCATGTTCCCTTTCTGCTCCACTGTCTCTTCCTCTTCCTCTCCTGGTCAGGGGGACTGGTATGGAGGAAAGATATGGTGTGGCCCTCTGTCTCCTCTGCTGGCACTCCGGACCCTCCTGGACACATCCTTCAGCCTCAGTGTCTTCGGGAAGAACGTTTATGGGGACTGGGGGCATCTCCTCTCTCATCCTCTTGACTACAATAAAAATGGAAGAAGATATACATATAAATGTGTCCAAATTTCTTTTTGCTCCTTTCATGCTTTTATTTATTGTAGGACATCCAGACACAAGAACAGCTTCTGACATCAGGCGATTGTCCACTAATTGCCAAATGGGACACTTCATGGTGAATATACCAATGTGCTTTTATTTATTTATATATATATATATATATATATATATATATATATATATATATATACATTCATTCCATTTACGTTTGCATATAACTATATCTGTATATAACATCTGTAAATAGGCATTCATACTTTCTATTGTGTATTTTTCTCTGTTTTATTATTTATATTTTGTTTTATTGCCTATATTTTTATTATTGCATTTATTTATTTATTTTTTTGGCATGTCTGTACTTTATTCTGTACTGGAAGGTCCTGTCACCAAGACAAATTAGTGTTGTGTCAACAGACACTTGGCAATAAGCATAACAGCTGTTCCTGTTTGGCTCAGAGGAACAAACTGCATGGGTTTCCTTGACAAATCAATGCTGCAGAATGTGATGGAATAATCATGATGGAACCGCATTCACTACGGATCATCTGAACATCCAGCTGACACAACTATGATACCACTTTACGGGACTTTTTAAAGCATACAGCTTGGATTCAAAAGTTATTAAACATTTAAAACAACAGATATTTTTAGCCACAGACGGCAGTTTTGGTCTTTGAGGGTTAATGGATGCCTTCAGTGTCACAAACAAACTTCCCTGATCACCTGGACTGTGAAGCAGAGAGAGGGGTAATCAAAAGACTGACCAGTTCTGAAACAAGATGAACTTGTACCAGGATGATGGAAAGAGAAGAGTATGGAGAAGGAAAGGAAGGGCTCATGATCTAAAGCATACCACATCATCTGTCAAACCTGGTGGAGGAAGTGTTATGGCGTGGGGATGTACGGCTGCCAGTGGAACTCTCTCACTGGTGTTTATTGATGATGTGACTGCTGATAGAAGGAGCAGGATGGATTCTGAAGTGTATAGAGCTATAGTTTCTGCTCAGATTCAGTCAAATGCTGCAAAACTGATAGATCAGCGCTTCACAGTACGGATGGATTATGACCCAAAACATACCGGGAAAGCAACCCAAGAGCTTCTTAAGGCAAAGAAATTAAATGTTCTTAAATGTCTGATGACCTCAACCTTACTTACTGAAGACAAAACTGAAGACAGAAAGACCCACAAGCAAGCAGCAACTGAAGGCCTGGTAAAGTATCTCAAGGGAGGAAACTCAGTATTTGGTGATGTCCATGGGTTCCAGACTTCAGGCAGTCATTGACTGCAAATGATTTGCATCTAAGTATTAAAAATAATCCTAATATTTATTATTGTTCGTTTGTCCAATTACTTTTGAGCCTGTGAAAATGGAGGGGCTCTGTAAAAAAAAAAATGGCTGTAATTCCTAATATTTTTTGTTAAACCCCTTGAATTAAAGCTGAAAGTCTACACTTCAATCACATTTTGTTTGTTTCATTTCAAATCCATTGTATGGTGTACGGAGTGTGGCGACTCAAGGCTGCGGCGGGATGAACACAGACACGCAGGAGGCAGATTAGGTGCAAAAAGAGTGATGTTTTATTTTGAATCCATGAGGGAAGAGGAATGGTGCAGGTGTGATGGCTCTGTCTGAAGGTGAAGTCGGGCGCTGTCTTCCCAGCATGGGGAGAGGCGATCTGGCTGGAGCTGGCTCGAAGCGGGACCCAGGGAGTGCGGTGCTGACTGTGGGTAATGGCCAAAGGTGCAGCTGGTCCACGGAGTGTCTTCTTCTGCACTGGCTTCTTCTCCGTCAACGTCTGGAATGTACGCAGACAGAAGCATCAGTATAAACGTGCATGGAGATGTGTCTCACCTATCTGTGCTGCCGCTGCCCTTTTATATCCTCCCGATGTCTGCTGGATGGTGAGTAGCTTCCGCTCCATTCATTGGCCGCCAGCCATGTGTGTTTCTGCCGCCCCGCCTTGCAGCCATGTGCTTTCAAGCTGTCCAAAACACCCGCGGTACTGAATGGACAGCTCGCTTCAGCACCTCGAGTGTTTTGGACAGCTTGAAGTCAGCAGCAGTCGTCCGAGGAGCGTATCACTTTTTGCGGGCATGGGCTGCATGCTTGCCGTCACAGCTTTTCAAAAATTAATTATTTTGTTTATTTGATGTAATTGAATAGGTTAATATGCTTTAATGTTCAAAAAACACATTATTTGTCACATATTGTACATTATTGAAGTGCTTCTATTCCCACGCTGCCTGAAACACTCCAACTGAGTTCCGGTTTCTCCAAAGCCCCTCCTTCCGAAAAGCCCAGAGTGCTCTGACCGTTGTGCGTTGTGATTGGCCAAAAACGTGTGTTGGAAATGTAACACCCCTTATCATAATGCCAAGCTTCAGCTTCCAAGGCTTCTAAAGCAATTCTAAGCTTCTACGCAACACAGTTAATAATGTTTTGCCGAGTCAGTTCAAGCCTGAGTCAGATTCAGAAAATGCAGATGATCGAGCAGATCAATCGGAACCAACTTTGCAAGCACGACTTGAGCAGAACATTTCACAGCAGTAAGTTTTTATTTTGTAACTCTCTTCCCACAGCTGAATATCAAAACTACTTCAACACAATAACATTAGCTAGCACATGAGCGGAGGTCTACAACTGAGCCCTGGGCCACAACACAAAACTCCGCATTTGAACAGTTAATACTTCATAAAATAATCAAACATACTTACAGGTTCTGATTCAGAAGCGCAACATTGTCCAAGCAAAGTCGGAATCACCCCATTTTTCAGGAGTAGCCTTCGTGTATGGCCTGCCTTGTACTTCTATTGAGGAGTTTTAGGCGGGTCTGGAGCGGTGTTCTCTGTTAGAATAAATCCCTTTGTGGGAGACTATGAGCTTTGTAACTTTGCAGATCTTACACATGCACAAATAGATACATTACACACTAAAGGAAAAGGAAAACATTAAAACGCATCATGTGACCCCTTTAAACTGGTGTTGATGTCTGTAATGTGCGAGAGATGGCCATGTCTTCTGCAGAGAACTTAAAGTTGTGCTTTAGCGTCCTCTGTAGCCTTTAATGCTGGATGAAAGCAAGAAAAGTTAGTAGCTCATAAATATAGATTAGACTTAATGCTACGTTTATTTTATTTGTCTTGATTTGAAGTCTACTGCAGCATCCGTGACAACACGGGATTCTTACACAGGATTCATTTATTTTCATGATTCATTTCTTTTTGCTTGTATTTCCTCATTTGTAAGTTGCTGTGGATAAACGCGTCTGCTAAATGAATAAATGTAAATGTGATTCTTACACATGATTCATTCATTTTTAAATGTGATTCTTACAAAAAAAAAATCATGTGATTCTTAAGCATGATTCATTTCTTTTCATGATTCATTTATTTTCCTATGATTCATTTTCATGTGATTCCTACATATTTTTCACATGTAACACTGTTTTGTGTGTGATTTATTTATTTATTTTCACGTTTTTTGTTTTGTCCAATTAATATATATTCGTGTGATTTATTTGAATGTGTTTTTATTTCTCATGTGTGATCTTCTGACAATAATTCTCTCACACATATTTACATGATGCTTACTTGAGTTCACACGTGCAGCTTCAGGGCAGAAACATGGTGAAATGCACAGTCACGTCACGTTTATGACCTTTTGCTGCCATCTAGTGGTGTACAAAATAATATTTCATAAAAGGAACGTCACCCGAAAGAAATGAAATCAGACTGTTAATGCTGTTACAAAATGTACTGATTCTGTGTACAAATTCTGTGAATGTTAATGGTTTTAGAAACACAGCCACCCTATCAGGAGTGGAAAAAAGAAAAAATTGAAGGAACGAAGCAAACAAGAACGTTTAAATAATTCTGTTTGTGAAACATAGCTATTAAACCTGTGATAAAAACCAAGAAACGAAATAAATTTAGTTTGTAACTTCATGCAAGTGATACTTATTAATTTTATTTTTTATATATATATATATATATTATAACTAACTCAGATAAAAATAAATATTTTATACAATCCACTGTATAGAATATATTTACATGTTCAGCAAATCTAAAGGTTTCACTGAACTCAGCTGTTCATTACAGTTCCACAGTGAGAGTCTCCCCCTAGTGGCCAAGTAATCTTATTGTATTAAAGTACTGAATTACATTCAAGTCAGGATTTAATCGAAAATCCCGCCCCTAAACAGCATGTGACCAATCGTAGCTCAGCACCTGTAACACGAAGTGAACTATTGGGATAAAAATGAAATGGATTACAAACAAAAACTGTCAAAAATCACCTTAGCACTACTATCGAACAATTTTATGAGAAATTGCTTGGATTTGAATTTTATCTTTAAATCGTTTTTGTTTGTAGGATGTATTGAAATCACATACCAGCCTTTGATGTTAAACTAAATCAAGTTTAATTTTAATTATTTGAGCTCACGTTTAAAATAATGAGATACAAAATTCTAATTCAGTTTAACAAAAAAAAAATGAGATCCACCAGGGGGCGCTTAAACAAATTTATTAATTTATGTACTAAATGTCGACTTTATTATATTGTTATTTAACAACAACTCGGCAACCGCGTGTAAATCGTATTAATATTAATGCAAAAAAGAAAAAAAATTCCAAATTTAACCGTAAATTTTAATGGACATGATTTTAAAGTCACACATTAATTATATACATTTTTAAAAATCCACACGTCATTAAATATTTACTTTTTTTAAAAAAAAATTATTTGTGATCTTTTTATTTTTGAAATTTTATTTTTAAAATGAAGTGCAAAACGAAGACAGCCAATAAAACAACCACCAAAATGCAGAATAAAAGATTTTAATCAAGCTCCACCCCTTGAGTCGTTCATGTTGTAATCATTTATCATAACACACAAACAAGTGAACATCGACAACAAGGGGAAAATAATTACTTACACAAGATTCTGATTCACATGAAACATGAAAAAAAAAGAAGAAGAAAAATTAACACTCATTCATTTAACACAGAAAAGAATCAGTAAGTTTGATTGGCAGTTATAACGGATCGGATGATTTTAAATTCTCGGTAATTTTGTGATCAAACTGAGAAATTAATTCAAGTTAATATTTTACAAAGAAAAAAAAAAGATAAAGCAGTGTTTAGCATGTAGTTGGTATTTAGGATGTGGTGGGGTTAAGAATTTTACAGTCACTCTCATCTGCAGTCAGAATCTCTGGAGTTCGGTGTCAAATAGAACAGTATAAAAATGTGTGTTAAATCCAGTGACGTTTAGTATTACTGATTATCAGCACAGGCCTGACAGAGTTGTTGTTGCCATAGCAACTGAACTTCAGCCCGGACTCGAAGCATGCTAGCAACAGAGCTACATTTACAGACGATCGAGACGACACACTGTTTTTGGAATAAAGGATTTTGAGGAGATTGGATTAGGATGCGTTATAAAGTGCTTCATTTCTTCAAAGCTGTTCAGTAAATATTTTAGTTTTACATTCATGTTATTGTAATAATGCTCTGTGTGTGTCTGTGTGTGTGTGTGTGTGTGTGTGTGTGTGTGTGTGTGAGATACTCAAATGCACACACTGGGGTATTAAAGTTACAGCAGGGTGCTGTACTACTCAGCCATTGAACACTGGTATAGCAATACAATTGTGGTTGTTTTAGGAACACACACACACACACACACACACACACACACACACACACCTTATCGTGGATTTAGAATTTTTAATTCAATAATAAATTAGAAAATATTTAGTTTTTCTCTCTATACACATTCTGGTCATGTGATATAAAATTACTTTTGAATTATTATTTATATTATGCCATCTGTTTAAATATGCTAATTTATAACCTCGTTAACACGCTACATGAGAGTGTCTATTCTGTCCGCCATTTTGTACAAATTTGTGCAAACCGACCCGGTCTCTTACGGAGCCTCAGTAAGCAGTAAAGTCGCGCGATACGACACAAAACGCCGCGTCACCAGACTCGGTCATGTTTTTATAACGGTATTTCGTTTTGCGAAGGTTTTCGTTTTAGCGTCCGCATATATAGACCTGTACGTCACTTTATTTATTTATTTATTTTAGTGTCTAAAATGAATTTAACGAATAAGTTAAAGAAGGAACAGGTGGAGGACTGAAGGCGGTGGAGGACTGGAGTACTGACGTCACGCTGGACGTCGTAGCATCGGCGAAGTCGTTTAATCAGAACCGTATCGCTCGGCTACGGTGGCCTGTACGCGCAGAACACAAACAAACCAAATCCGCCAATCAGAAATACTTACACATTAACTGGAAGGGGCGGTTCTTAGCGAACATCACGCGCTCTTGTACTCGTTTCCTCACGTGAACTTGAATAAAATCTAACGACACTTTTATTCGTGTTTATTTTCGTCAGTGGTACGCCGATGTTATTTCAGATACGCTTAAGGAGAGACACACTTCAGGGTAGGGCTGGGCGATAGGACGAAAATATCATCGCGATACTTGAGGACTTTTCTACAATACACGATATATAATTCAGCTGACATACTGCCTGCAAAACTGTAGTACAATAACCAAAAATCCATTAAACTGAGCTTGACAATACCTTTCTTTAGAAAGACAGAGCTGTTGCTATAGAAACGATAACGTATTAGAACGAGCGCGGTAATATAAACCTGCGCTAGTGTCAGCGCTAGCTGCTGTTACAGAAAACTAATCAACACCTTCTGACCAATCAGGATCCAGAACAGCGCTGTGGCGTATGAAGGAAGCCGCGTTGTTCGGAATAGCAGAAGAAACTTCACATCAATATAACGGTGCAATGCGGCGACCAATCGGCGACGAAGCAGCGAGTATTTGTGCAATAAGTCCCGCCCCTTTCCATTCCGAGTCGACACTTCCAGGCCACCGTCCTCATCTCTAATACACTGTATGTGTCAATATTATTAGCCCAGAACAAAAAAAAAAAAAATGAACGCTTCTGAAAGAAAAAAAATCTCTTTGGATGATCAGGTGAAGCGAACTTGACCTTTAACCTACATTCAAACGATTTGGTCACAAGACAGATAAACATCCAGCGCTCAAGCTGAATTTACAGACTCGCTGACACGCTAACAGCCGTGAGAAACCGTGCGGTGTAGGATCGCTGAGGAGGAAGGCACTGGAAAAATCTCAAATCTCCCGTTAAGACGCTCCAGCATTCAGGAAGAATACAAATCTAAAAAACATCCAATACTTCTCTTTTTGTTTTTTTTTACTTTGGGAAAATAAATCTGCCAAAGTCTTTAGAAAAAAGTCTCCTACGCGACGATTAATACGATTACAACGCACTTATAAAAAATATCCCGAACAAAATCTTCAGATACTATTTGGTGGTTGTTTACTCTTAATGTTTATATGTTGATATATCGATGTATAGATGAGGATCTCGGCAGCGGTGTAGATATTAAAACTGGTTTCTTGGCGCTACGTCGTCTTTTCAGGGACGTTTACTGTTTAAAAAACTTTTTCTGAAAGAAGGAAAATCCACATCACAGTGTTGAGCCCAGGCTGCAGGGGCTGATGGGAAACGAGTCTCTGTCACTTTCTTTCCCGTCCCCGAGGTTAGAGCGAGTCCACACGGCTGTACTTCACCCGGCCCCCCGGAGACAGTCGGCACGGTAACTGGAGCCACGGCACCTGGTAGTGGCGAGGGACGACGCCCTGGACGTTTCGCTCGAAGTAGCTGAAGAGACGAAACCACCAGACGCGAGAAAACGCGTTAATCTGCGAGTGCTGCTTCAGACACTGAGAGAGAGGACAGATATTCATGACTTTATTTATTTGTCACAGTTCATGTGTACTTCCTGTTATTTTTATTTATTACTGATTACTGACACTGATTTATTTATCTATCATTTCTTCATTTGTTTATTAATTTAGTAATAAAAATGAAATCCATTCATTTATTAGTTAATAAAAATGATTACATTTGTTAAAAGATGTTTCTAGGTGGTTGCTATGGTATTACTGGTGGTTATTATGCTATTCAAAGTGACTGAAAGTGGGTTGCTAAGTGGTTGGTATGTTATCCTCGGTGGTTGCTATGTGTGTTACTATGTGGTTGTGAAGATGTTGCTAGGTGGTTGCTATGGTATTGCACATGATTGGTAAGCTGTTGCTTGGTAATTGCTATTATATTCTACATGGTTGCTATGGTGTTCCAGGGGGTTGCCTAGCTGTTGCTATGTTATCGCAATAGCATTGTATATGGTTGCTAGGGAGTTACTATGTGGTTGCTATAGTGTTCCAGATGGTTGCTAAGATGATGCTAGGTAGTTGGTATGTTATCTTAGGTGTTTGCTAGAGTGTTGCCATGTAGTTGCTATGGTATTGTACATGGTTGCTAGGTGGCTGCAATTTTATTCTAGATGGTTGCTATGGTGTTCCAGGCAGTTGCTAGGCTGTTGCTAGGTATCTGCAATGTTATTGTAAGTGGTTGCTATGGTGCTGTAGGATGTTAACCCAGAGATATAAATAAGAGAAAAGTGTTATGACATGAGGACCAGGATTATACAAGTCTCTGTGTTTATCTGTGTGTGTCCATCACCGTCAGTCCCGCCCTCCCTGTCTCACTCTCTGATTGGGCAGCTGAGTCACTGTCACTCAGGCCACACCCACCTGCTGATTGGCCAGAGTGTGGTACCACCAGAAGAGCCGTGTGGTGATGAAGTACGCCACCACCACGTCCACCGTGTAGTGATCATGAGCCAAGAGGATGCAGAAAATCCCACTGACACTCAGACCGAGACACGCCCAGTGATAGAGCCAGAACCTCCGCGTAGAATCTACACACACACACACACACACACACACACACTTCAGAACACTAACAAAAGCCAAATAGAAAGTGGCTGTAAAGACAAATATCGCCACCAGATGGCACAATTGATGTGTGTGTGTGTGTGTGTGTGTGTGTGTGTGTGTGTGTGTGTGTACACTCACACTCTTTAATAAACAGGTAGGTTAGCGTTAGCATGACAGTGTGTCCGCTGTACAGGTAATCACCACACAGGGAGTGAGAGCCCGTGATGGACAGACCACCGCCCGAGATCATCTTCATAATGCGCCTAAACTGAGCCTCCCAGGCACCGAACAACTGTAACACACACACACACGCACACACGCACGCACGCACGCACACACACCACAAGAATGTAGAAACACATGTAGTGAGACATTTCACTTCCTTGTTAACAAAATACCACTGCAATCAGTGTCTTCAAATCCTGACAGAACAGATGAAAATATGTCTGGATTTCACACTCACACACACACGCACACACACACACACACACACACACTCACACACACACTCACACACACACTCACACACACACTCACACACACACACACACACTCACACACACACTCACACACACACTCACACACACACTCACACACACACACACACTCACACACACACACAGTCACATGTTGCACATTTTATTGCTGGTGCTGTTCCCCATACCAGACTAAAGATATAATACAATTTAAAAAAGGAAATAAAAATAAAGGTACAAGGAAGAGAAAGAAAGGAAATGGAAGGATCAAATAAAAACAGAGTAAGAGAGAAAAGAAAAATGAAAGATTAAATGAGAGGGGGAAAGAAAATATAAAGGGGAAAATGTCCAATAAAAAAGAAAGAAAAATACAGCAAACACAGGGAAAAAGCGTCATTTTAAAAGCGTAAAGAAAAAGAAATGAACTAAAAAGAAAAGGAAAATAAGGGGAAAAGATCCATTTTTCTTTCTTTTTTGTAGATGTAGATGTAGATGGCATCACTTCTGCAGTGTAATTTAATTTTTTAATTTTTTACTTTCTGAGTTGTTGAATGATGATTCGCGAGTCACGACTCTCGGCTGAGTGAACGACTCGGCACCACAAGATCCGTCTGGTTTTTATTTAAGGTTCGATTCACCGAACCGTGTCAGCCACACCAAGACTAAATAATCACCTGTCGAAGTATCGCAAACTTTCCGGGCTGGGAGTAAAAGGCTAACGAGTCGTTTGGATGTTTGACTCTTCTTAGTGAATCGAGTCAAATGATATGATTCACTGAAATTCTCCTCACCGTCTTGCAGATCAGCTAAAACACGACCGGTTTAGTCACAACGCTGAAATTTTTATACATTCACATTCTCTCTCTCTCTCACACACACACACACACACACACACACACACACACACAGATTTATTTTCAGAAACTTTTAAATAATAAGCCTCTGAACTAAGTTTTTTGGGTTTTTTTTATTTTTACTAAAACCCACACTTACTAAAAGTGAACTTGCAAATGCACAGGAGTTCAAACACCAAGAAGTCAAGCCAGATGAACCCACTTCCTTTTAGAAACCCACATTATTTCAATCTCCACTGCGCGCAGGATTAGAACTACACACGCACACACACACACGCACGCACACACACACGCACGCACACACACTATTTATAAATTCCCTTTAAAGTGACAGTTTGGCCAAAAATAAAATATAGTTCATGCGAAATGTAGTCGATCATCCAAGTTGTGTTGAGTATAAAATGTGTGTAGCTGTCTCTGTGTGTGTGTGTGTGTGTGTGTGTGTGTGTGTGTGTGTGTGTGTGTGTGTGTGTGTGTGTGTGTGTGTGTGTGTGTGTGTGTGTGTGTTACCTTTGGCGCGCATTTAAAGTGCATGCCCGGCACAGGTAAGGTGGTGACGTACATGGTCACGCACCGGTACAGGTACAGCGTTCCGACGATAAAGAAGAAACGGCGACCAACGATGGACCTGAACACACACACACACACACACACACACACACACACGAAAAGAGGATGCAAAATAAGATTAATGATTCTGCCAGTGTGTCTGAAACCCACAGCTACATTCATGCAGATGAGCAGGACTGACCTCGTTAACCTCAGTGACCTCGTTAACCTCAGTGACCTCAGTGACCTCAGGTTCACGTGATACACACGCTCAGCGCTTCAACTACAATCCTTGTTTTTATTTACTTTATCTACTTCCTAGCAACAGCCTAGCAACCACCTGGAACACCATAGCAACCACCTAACACATCATTACAAGCACCAATAACACCCAGAAACTGCACGATACCATAGCAATAACATCACAGACTTTAACACAAGTCAAACTTACAGTGAGGGAAAAAAGTATGCCCACGTTTGCCCACTGACAAAGAAATGATCAGTCTATAACTTTAATGGTAGATTTATTTGAACAGTGAGAGACAGAATAACAACAAGAAAATCCAGAAAAAACACATGTCAAAAATGTTATAAATTGATTTGCATTTTAATGAGGGAAATAAGTATTTGACCCCCTCTCAATCAGAAAGATTTCTGGCTCCCAGGTGTCTTTTATACAGGTAACGAGCTGAGATTAGGAGCACACTCTTAAAGGGAGTGCTCCTAATATCAGTTTGTTACCTGTATAAAAGACACCTGTCCACAGAAGCAATCAATCAATCAGATTCCAAACTCTCCACCATGGCCAAGACCAAAGAGCTCTCCAAGGATGTCAGGGACAAGACTGTAGACCTACACAAGTCTGGAATGGGCTACAAGACCATTGCCAAGCAGCTTGGTGAGAAGGGGACAACAGTTGGTGCGATTATTCGCAAATGGAAGAAACACAAAAGAACTGTCAATCTCCCTCGGCCTGGGGCTCCATGCAACATCTCACCTCGTGGAGTTGCAATGATCATGAGAACAGTGAGGAATCAGCCCAGAACTACACGGGAGGATCTTGTCAATGATCTCAAGGCAGCTGGGACCATAGTCACCAAGAAAACAATTGGTAACACACTACGCCGTGAAGGACTGAAATCCTGCAGCGCCCGCAAGGTCCGCTGCTCAAGAAAGCACATATACACGCCCGTCTGAAGTTTGCCAATGAACATCTGAATGATTCAGAGGACAACTGGGTGAAAGTGTTGTGGTCAGATGAGACCAAAATGGAGCTCTTTGGCATCAACTCAACTCGCCGTGTTTGGAGGAGGAGGAATGCTGCCTATGACCCCAAGAACACCATCCCCACCGTCAAACATGGAGGTGGAAACGTTATGCTTTGGGGGTGTTTTTCTGCTAAGGGGACAGGACAACTTCACCGCATCAAAGGGACGATGGACGGGGCCATGTACTGTCAAATCTTGGGTGAGAACCTCCTTCCCTCAGCCAGGGCATTGAAAATGGGTCGTGGATGGGTATTCCAGCATGACAATGACCCAAAACACATGGCCAAGGCAACAAAGGAGTGGCTCAAGAAGAAGCACATTAAGGTCCTGGAGTGGCCTAGCCAGTCTCCAGACCTTAATCCTATAGAAAATCTGTGGAGGGAGCTGAAGGTTCGAGTTGCCAAACGTCAGCCTCGAAACCTTAATGACTTGGAGAAGATCTGCAAAGAGGAGTGGGACAAAATCCCTCCTGAGATGTGTGCAAACCTGGTGGCCAACTACAAGAAACATCTCACCTCTGTGATTGCCAACAAGGGTTTTTAAACCAAGTACTAAGTCATGTTTTGCAGAGGGGGTCAAATACTTATTTCCCTCATTAAAATGCAAATCAATTTATAACATTTTTGACGTGTTTTTCTGGATTTTTTTGTTGTTATTCTGTCTCTCACTGTTCAAATAAATCTACCATTAAAATTATAGACTGATCATTTCTTTGTCAGTGGGCAAACGTACAAAATCAGCAGGGGAGCAAATACTTCTTTCCCTCACTGTAAACAAAATCAAAAAACACAAAAAAGGGTGGAACTGGTTTCATCTCACGGCTAGTACAGTCGACACACACTTCTATTAATTCTGTTACACACTCAGCTTTGCTTCAGCATTTTCTGTTTGGAGTTTGACTTTACACACTGACCTACACACTGACGGTTTGTGTTACGCTGTGATGTCACACACTGACGGTTTGTGTTACGCTGTGATGTCACACACTGACGGTTTGTGTTACGCTGTGATGTCACACACTGACGGTTTGTGTTACGCTGTGATGTCACACACTGACGGTTTGTGTTACGCTGTGATGTCACACACTGACGGTTTGTGTTACGCTGTGATGTCACACACTGACGGTTTGTGTTACGCTGTGATGTCACACACTGACGGTTTGTGTTACGCTGTGATGTCACACACTGACGGTCTGTGTTACGCTGTGATGTCACACACTGACGGTTTGTGTTACGCTGTGATGTCACACACTGACGGTTTGTGTTACTACACTGTGATGTCACACACTGACGGTTTGTGTTACGCTGTGATGTCACACACTGACGGTTTGTGTTACGCTGTGATGTCACACACTGACGGTTTGTGTTACGCTGTGATGTCACACTGACGGTTTGTGTTACTACACTGTGATGTCACACACTGACGGTTTGTGTTACTACACTGTGATGTCACACACTGACGGTCTGTGTTACGCTGTGATGTCACACACTGACGGTTTGTGTTACGCTGTGATGTCACACACTGACGGTTTGTGTTACGCTGTGATGTCACACACTGACGGTTTGTGTTACGCTGTGATGTCACACACTGACGGTTTGTGTTACGCTGTGATGTCACACTGACGGTTTGTGTTACTACACTGTGATGTCACACACTGACGGTTTGTGTTACGCTGTGATGTCACACTGACGGTTTGTGTTACGCTGTGATGTCACACACTGACGGTCTGTGTTACTACACTGTGATGTCACACACTGACGGTTTGTGTTACGCTGTGATGTCACACACTGACGGTTTGTGTTACGCTGTGATGTCACACACTGACCTGTGTTTGAGGTGGATCCACTGGATGAACCACACGGCAACAAGGAACATGCCGTTGATTTCGCAGATAGAAAACGCCCACTGCACGCGATCAAACAGATCAAAGAACTTATCTGGCAGAGGCGGAGACTCCTCTTTGGACGGCACTCGTTCGTGCACGATGGAAATCACAACCGACGTCATGATGAAGCAGCACAGCGCGTACCCAAAGGCCACGCCCGTTTTGTACCACTCGGTCGGAAATGCCGTGCGCTCGGTCTCGGATGGAAGAGGAATATGGATCTGAACTGCTTCAGATCGGAATCCGTTCTTCGGCGCCCCGTTGTGAATCTTCCCATTTCCAACGTGCCCGTTGACATGGCGATTGTTTCCATGGTTACCCATGTGGTTGGCGATGCGCAGCGTCTCCAGGCGCTCCAACAGACGTCTCCCGTTGTCTCCGGTGACGAGACACAGCGGCGGGTTTTGAAAATCCGACTCGGAAAGTCGCAAAAGAGACGTGCCGTCTACGTTCCTGAGAGCGTCGGAATATTCCGGCATTCCCTCCTCGGCCAGCCAATCAGAAACCTCTGCTGCTGACCAGCGCCCCACCTCCTTCATGGCCGAGTCAGATGAGGGGCGGGGTCAGTGTGACATCACAGTACAAGCTAACCACGATCTAGGAGTCATGATGTCGTTGAGACATTGTGGGACATCTGAAGTGTCGTTTTCGGGTCGGTTCACTTCTCACCCCTCCTCCCCCGTTAAATGTGCAAATGGACCAGTCCAGAAATTTTCCGAGAAGACTCGTCTAAAATCCAAAACACAAACACACACGGTCCGTTCATTATAAATAAGTACAGTAAGCGCAGAGGGACGTTATTAAGTGTGGGGAACGTTTACAGGAAC
>NC_030424.2:31119305-31144305 GCF_001660625.3 Ictalurus punctatus
TCTTTTTTTGAGACACTGTAGCTACAAGGCTCACGTTGCTAACAAGTAACAGAAGGGTAACCACAGAACTGGTAAGCCACCAGTTTAGCATTTAGTGCACAGCCTATGTGTGTGTGTGTGTGTGTGTGTGTGTGTGTGTGTGTGTGTGTGTGTGTGTGTGTGAGAGAGAGAGTGAGTGTGTGTGTGTGTGTGTGTGTGTGTGTGTGTGTGAGAGAGAGTGAGTGTGTGTGTGAGAGTGTGTGTGTGTGTGTGTGTGTGTGTGTGTGTGTGAGTGAGTGAGTGTGTAAGTGTGAGAGTGTGTGTGAGAGTGTGTGTGTGTGTGTGTGTGTGTAAGAGTGTGTGTGAGAGTGTGTGTGTGTGAGTGTGTGTGTGTGAGTGTGTGAGTGTGTTTGTGAGAGACAGAGTGTGTGTGTGTGTGTGTGTGTGTGTGTGTGTGTGTGTGTGTGTGTGTGTGTGAGTGTGTGTGTGTGTGAATCCTCCTCAGTCCACTTTGCGGAGATGTTCAGCATCCGAGTAAGCGAGGGTAAATCTGAACACGTACCCTGTAAGAAGAGCTCCTCGCTCTATGATCCTGAAGGAACCCTTAAAGGTTCTAGGCGGAACCTGCAGCGAGGGCGTTCCCTTTCACAAAAGTTCTTGTAGCGCCTCTTTAAAAGGCTCGAGCCACAGAGCCTTAACCCTCCACAGAACCAGTCCTTTAAAGGACTACAGTACTGTGCTTATATTTCGTCTTCACCAGACCGACCCGCTCCAGCTTATCTCCGTGGTTCTGCGCTTTGTCCGTCTGGGAGAACTCCCCTCTAACGGGTTCTGAAGAGAAACTAGAACCGACAGTTTCGCTGTCATAAACCTTCCCAGTTTTCAAAAAGAAAAGAAAAAACATTAAATGGTCTGTATTTATATAACGCTTTTATCCAAACACTGGTTCTCATTCACCCATTCACACACACACACTCTCACACACACTCTCTCACACACTCTCTCACACACTCACACTCTCACACACACACTCTCACACACACACTCTCACACACCAACGGGAGCAGAGCTGCCATGCAAGGTGTTAACTTGCCATCAGGAGCAACTTGGGGTTCAGTGTCTTGCCCAAGGACACTTCAGTACGTGGAGTCATGTGGAGTCAAGTGGAGTCACGTGGAGTCATGAGGAGTCATGAGGAGTCATGAGGAGTCATGAGGAGTCAGGTGGGCCGGGAATCGAACCTCCAACCCTACGATTAGTGGACGACCCGCTCTACCACCTGATCCACAGCCGCCCCATTAAGCATCCATTTTGTTTTGTTTTTTTAAGAATGTCCGGTGTTTATGTACTTCATCTTCACACAATGATACATGATACACTTTTACAGAAAAAAACGATGAATGAAATATGAAATCTAGAGTTATTTGGTTCGGTTCTCTTAGAAAACCCTTAATGGTTCTGCGTAAAAACAAAAACTAGAACCCGAGGGTTCCTCTATCAGAAAGGAACGCTTGAGGAAGTTGACTTGGTAATAATTTATTCTTTTGTGTAATCTGTGTAATTCCTTCCTTAGGTAGATAGACACGTACACGTACACACACACACACACACACACACACACACACACACACACACACTCACACACCCACACAACTGAAGATCTGGATAAACCTGTGATAAAACAGCTTTAAGTGACTCATCACCCTGTCCAAATCAATAAGGAGTGACATGTGACGTCATAACCTCCTGCCACGTGTGAGTGTCATGCATGGATCGGAATAATGAGAAATGAAAGTAAAAAAAATAAACAAAATAAAAACTTTTGGACCCTTTTAAACTGCACAGATGCTGAAAATGGAAATCATTTGTTTAACAGTAATAATAATCATCATCATAATTACGATGATGATTATAAATACATCAATAAATAGAGTTTATCCATTAAGGAGCGCGTGGGAAAGCAGGCCAGAGGGATTAACCCGGGATTATGGCGTCCCCAGGACCACACCAACCCCAAACTAAACACCTTACAGTAAAAAACTAATCTTATTAAATAAAAGACAGAGCAGTGTCTCACCGTTATGATGTCAACAGCCGACTTGTAGCTCCTCGTACAGAATAACACACACTCACACACTCACGCGCACACACACACACACACACACACGGTGGCGCATACAAACACAATAACACAATCCGTAGCTCCAACTGCAGCTCGGAGCCTCATCCAGAGACTTTAGTCGGATTATTTTCGGCCCACATTGAGGCTCGGACCCTGTCCGCTCCGCCAGGTGTGAGATTAATCCTGTAGGTAATGTTTTTCCAGCTGCTCGGTGGCGGAGACGTGCGCGTGCGCGTGCTCGTGCTCCTCCAGCCTGCTTTATTATCTGAAAGCTTCTGGACGTTGGAGAAGGGGGTGGGCGTGGTCACGGCGCCGTTGCGTACCGCGTCATCACCGGAGCCGGAAGAAATTCCTGGAAGCGCGTTAGGAACGGGATCATCTGTAGTAGGAGAGTCAACACAACGCGTATAACAGTTTCACGCGCTTTATTACATGTTTATATTTACCTGCAGGAAGCGTGCACCTTAAACACAACAACCCCAATCAAACCCTGCGCTCAGAGTGGAGCTAGACGCGCGTGCTCGCTCTGTACGCTGCAGTCACAACGAGATTTGTCCATGATGTCGTCTATTGTGTCGCAGAAACTTGTTTTTCTGGACAAACCAGAGCTTAACCGTGACTAAGCCCTAATGATGCACTAATATGACCTACCCGTGTCCAAAAATACATCACGTCCCTCCCTTCTTTATCATCCCTGTTGAAAACAACAACAATAGAAACCTAAATGGAATTTGTAATGGTTTTAATGGTTAGTTATGGTGTTAGCTATACTTGTAGGCCTAATGGTCCCTGTGGAGCTCTAGTGGTCATTTGTTGCCTTCTATTGGTGGCATGTTATGTCTAGTGGATACCATTAAGGACCTACAGTACATCCTTAATACGTCCTACTATGTAATGGTTTTAATGGTTAGCTATAATGGCAATTGTATTGGTTTTAATGGAAAAAGTAATGGTCCCTGTGGGTCTCTACTGGCCATTTGTTGCCTTATACTGGTGGAATGTTATGTCTAGTGGATCCCATTAAGGACCAATAATGGTAATGGTAATGGTTTTAGTGGTTAGCTGATGGTTTGTAATGGTATTTGTAGTGGGAAACATTAAAAATTTCTGGGATGGTTTCTTTTGGGGGTTTTCTTTTCAGCAGGGATCCTTGTGTGATTTTCTGTTAAAAGACATGCATGGTAGTCTGATTGGCGTGTCTAAAGTGTGCGTAGTGTATGAACGGGTGTGTGAGTGTGTATGTGATTGTGCCCTGCGATGGACTGGCACCCTGTCCAGGGTGTACCCCGCCTTGTGCCCCATGCTCCCTGGGATAGACTCCAGGTTCCCCGTGACCCTGAAAAGGATAAAGCGCTATAGAAGATGGATGGTTTATTATTGTTATTGTTCCTAAATCACACAAAGGGGGGTCTCAGGCAGCGCTGCACATCAGTTAATAGACTGTAAAACTAAAGCACCGGATTAATGTCAGCATTTATGAAAGCAACTGCTTTGTAATGTTCTGGATCCCTGTTCAAATTTTCTCACCATCATTAGTGCTTGTTTGTTTTTTATCAGTGTGTAGTTTCATATGATTATTTTAGTATTTGATGTACACACATATATTTGGTGTCTTTTTAATTCATACCAAAAAAAAAAAAACACCTTTGAATGTAGAAAAAAAAAATTTGATCTACTCTTTACAGAACTCTGAAAGAAATTTGATAATAGATACTTAGAATATAGAAACTAAATAGAAACTAAAATATAATTGTGTTACTATTTATAGCACGCAGATTGGACGGGAATTGAATGACCGTGTTATACCAAATTTCTATTTTGTTTTAAAGATATATTAAGAAACATAATGATATTGTACTTTTAAAAACGGTCACTTTATGCCTGTGTAGTTGTTAGTCTCAGTCCAAAGAAAACATTTTAAATGTGTTTTGTTATTATTTATTATGAACACTAACACAGCTTTGTTTTTAATATATTAAACATGTTCTTAATGAAATAAACAGGGACAAATCAAACGAGACAGTTATGATACAAAACAACAGAGTGTTCAACTTTGTTGAAACCGGAAATGGGTTGTAGTGCGTTCAGATCATTCACTGAGCACGGAGCGCCCCCTATCGACTCTATACTGTACTGCACATCACTTACTGTATATACCACATTTATTACTGATATAATACTGCAGTATGATTTATATTGTATACCTCTGTAATAATTCAAGCGTATAATATAATACTGCAGGATTTATATAGCCTAATATTTCTGAGTTGATTGTCGTATATAACACTGCTACAGTACTGCAGCATGATTTATATAATATTTTTGTGCTACTTAAAATATATAATGCTGCTATTGTACTTGACTTCTGTAGTACTTTACATCTAGAATAAAATTTTATACGTTATTTCAATACTGTTTATATAATTTTTATGTAAATCTTGAGGCCAGTGGGCGGAGCTACAACTAGCCAATGGTGGCCTGGATGGGCGGGGCTTGTTGTACAATTTTAAAGGGATTTATTCGATTTAAACTGATGACCAAGTGGCCTGATTTCACGTTATCCTTTATGTAGGTTAGGTAAGTGTAATTAGAATGGTCAAACTGACAGCCAGTCATGATAAAAAAGGAGGTGGGGCTTCTACCACTAACCAATCACAGTGTGAGGAGGTGGGGCTTGGTGTTCAGACTAAATATAACCAGTCACAGAAGGGTCATTTGGGTACTTGGGTGACATTTCCAGCAGTACAATGGGTTTCCTGTGTTTATTGGTCGCCGCTATTAATTTACACGCTGTGTCTTTCGCATTTCCATCGTCCTGGTGTAACGTGATGTCACCGCCTGGACCCATTCCAGACAACGTGCTATATTTCAACACCAAAAGTCGCTATGAGGAGGTGAATCCTTATCTCATGTCTGATGTTTTGGCCATCAACCAGTCCTGGGTGAAACCTCCGTCTCCACAATGCAGAGCCGTCCACCTGAGCGCCATCATCAGGCACGGAACCCGGTACCCCACCTCGGGGAACATCAAGAAGATGATCCAGTTCACCAAGCTGGTGAAGAACCGAGCTGATCTGAGCTGTGTCAAGGAGCTCCAGAGCTGGAAGATGTGGTACAAGGAGGACATGGATGGACGGCTGGTGGAAAAAGGACGCTCAGATCATAGACATTTGGCTCGGAGGCTGATTAAAGCGTTCCCGACGCTTATAACGAAGGAGAACTTACGAGAGGGACGAGTGAAGTTCCTCACCAGCTCCAAACACAGATGTGTCAACAGCACGCTGGCCTTCAAACACGGAGTCTTGGAGGGTCTCGGCCTTCAAGGTGAAGTATATTAAATGTTATATAATTGTTCAGATTTGAGTGCTCTTATTAAATTCCTCAGGAGTGTGTGGGTCGAGTCTCCATGACTGTTTCAGACCTTTAGTTTCACATCCACATTACGACAGACACTTCTTGACTCTTATTTCTTTCTTTTATTGCTCTAAGTGTCTTATAGATCTCCTAAACAGCTGAAGTGTGTTTCGGCCTTAAAGTCAGTTTTATTTATTTATTTGTTTGTTTGTTTGTTTGTTTGTGTGTTTGCTTGTTTGCTTGTTTTTTCATTTAAATTTGCGATGCTTGAAATTTGTCCCTATGAGGTCTTAAAAGTCAACATGAAGCTCCAGTAGTAGGTGAATTTGCACAGGTCTGCCATACATTTGTCTGCGTGTTTGTCTGCGTGTTTGTCTGTGTGTGTGTGTGTGTGTGTGTGTGTGTGTGTGTGTGACTTTACACTGATCATGTGGTGAAGGTCTAAGTTGAAAGTACAGCACAAATGAGTTTGCAGATTTCTGTGCACTGTTTATTTTGTGTGTGTGTGTGTGTGTGTGTGTGTGTGTGTGTGTGTGTGTGTGTGTGTGTGTACATTACCCCAAGAGTTTGTGTGTTTTTGCCCTAAAAGTGATTTTGCAATCCTTAAAATTTGCTTTTTTCCTTTTAAAGTGTTTTTCTCTGATTGTCCTTTATTCCGACTGACAGGCAGACTGGCAGAGAGGCCACACCTCCTTCACTGAGACTATGATATAGAGGCCACACCTCCTTCATTATGATTGAGATACAGAGACCACACCTCCTTCACTGAGACTAACACACAGAGACCACACCTCCTTTACTGTGACTGACACATAGAGGCCACACCTCCTTCACTAAGACTGAGACACAGAGGTCACACCTCCTTCACTGAGACTGAGACACAGAAGCCACACCTCCTTCACTGTGTCTGAGACACAGAGGCTACGCCTCCTTCACTGAGACTATAACACAGAGGCCACACCTCCTTATCTAAGACTGAGACACAGAGGCCACACCTCCTTCACTGTGTCTAAGACACAGAGGCCACGCCTCCTTCACTATGATTGAGATACAGAGACCACACCTCCTTCACTGAGACTAACACACAGAGGCCATACCTCCTTTACTGTGACTGACACACAGAGGCCACACCTCCTTCACTAAGACTGAGACACAGAGGCCACACCTCCTTCACTGAGACTAACACACAGAGGCCATACCTCCTTTACTGTGACTGACACACAGAGGCCACACCTCCTTCACTAAGACTGAGACACAGAGGCCACACCTCCTTCACTGTGTCTGAGACACAGAGGCCACGCCTCCTTCACTATGATTGAGATACAGAGGCCACACCTCCTTCACTGAGACTAACACACAGAGACCACACCTCCTTTACTGTGACTGACACATAGAGGCCACACCTCCTTCACTAAGACTGAGACACAGAGGTCACACCTCCTTCACTGAGACTATGACACAGAGACCACACCTCCTTCACTGAGACTGAGACACAGAAGCCACACCTCCTTCACTGTGACTGACACACAGAGGCCACACCTCCTTCACTAAGACTGAGACACAGAGGCCACACCTCCTTCACTGAGACTAACACACAGAGGCCACGCCTCCTTTACTGTGACTGACACACAGAGGCCACACCTCCTTCACTAAGACTGAGACACAGAGGCCACACCTCCTTCACTGAGACTAACACACAGAGGCCATACCTCCTTTACTGTGACTGACACACAGAGGCTACACCTCCTTTACCGTGACTGACACACAGAGGCCACACCTCCTTTACTGTGACTATGGCACAGAGGCCACGCCTCCTTCACTAGGACACAGAGGCCACACCTCCTTTACTATGACTGACACATAGAGGCCATACCTCCTTTACTGTGACTGACACACAGAGGCTACACCTCCTTTACTGTGACTGACACACAGAGGCCACACCTCCTTTACTGTGACTGACACACAGAGGCCACACCTCCTTTACTGTGACTGACACACAGAGGCCACACCTCCTTTACTGTGACTGACACATAGAGGCCATACCTCCTTTACTGTGACTGACACACAGAGGCCACACCTCCTTTACTGTGACAATGGCACAGAGGCCACGCCTCCTTCACTAGGACACAGAGGCCACACCTCCTTTACTGTGACTGACACACAGAGGCCATACCTCCTTTACTGTGACCGACACACAGAGGCCACACCTCCTTTACTGTGACTGACACACAGAGGCCACACCTCCTTTACTGTGACTGACACACAGAGGCCACACCTCCTTTACTGTCACTGACACATAGAGGCCATACCTCCTTTACTGTGACTGACACACAGAGGCCACACCTCCTTTACTGTGACTATGGCACAGAGGCCACGCCTCCTTCACTAGGACACAGAGGCCACACCTCCTTTACTGTGACTGACACACAGAGGCTACACCTCCTTTACTGTGACTGACACACAGAGGCCACACCTCCTTTACTGTGACTATGGCACAGAGGCCACGCCTCCTTCACTAGGACACAGAGGCCATACATCTTTCACTGAGATTTACAGACACACAGGCCACGCCCCCTCACTCAATTCTCTATCTCCTTGTAGGTTTGGATTTGCCGCACACTATTGACGACAAGCTGATGCGTTTTTTCGATCAATGCCAGCGCTTGGTGGAGACAGTGGAGAACAACAAAGATGCCGTGAGGGAGGTGGAGCTTTTTAAGAATGGCCCAGAGATGAAAAGAGTTCAGGAGAAACTCGCCGATCGATTACAGCTCCCTTACATCAACGTCTCTACAGGCTAGTGTGCACTACCTAGCAATGTTACTTTCAGCGTGGAACTGAAATAAAATTTCACAGGAAGTGGTAGCTCAGTGGTTATGATGTTGGTCTTCTGATGAAGGTCACGAGTTCAAATCCCAACCCCAACACCACCAGGCTGCCACTACTGGGCCCCTGAGCAAAGCCCTTAACCCTCAACTACTCAGTTCTATAAAAACAAAAATGAGATCATTGTAAGTCATTCTGGATAAAGTCATCTCCCAAATACCATAAATGTGGCATCCCAAACCTTATCATGTACATCAATATAATATAAAAGCAACATTATTAAGTACGTAAAGCCTTATTTATATATAACCTTTTCAAAACAATGTTTACGTAGTGCTTTACAGAAGATTACAAGGGTGCTAATCAACTTGTGGGCATCTGGTGCGAGTGAGAGATAGAGTTGCGCGTCATCTGCATACTGATGGGAGGAGAGGTTATATCAATTAATTACACCAGTTAAAGGCAGCATATATGTTAAATAGCAAAGGACCCAAAAGTGATCCTTGGGGAACACCACAAGATATCGCATGACATCTGGAGGTGTGTGTACACGGTGCAACATAATATTCCCTGCCAGATAAGTAGGATCTAAACCAGTCTAGGACTAGGCCTGTTACACCAACCCAGTTTTGCAGTCGGTCAAGAAGGATCTCAGGGTCAACCGTGTCAAAGGCAGCACTGAGATCTAAAAGAACTAGAACGGACAGATTACCTGAGAACTTATTTTGTTATTTTAGGGTCCCCGTGACCCTGAAGGATAAGCGGTATAGAAAATGGATGGATGGATGGATGGATGGATGGAGTTTCTGTGCTATGGTTGGACCAAAAGCCAGACTGAAATGTCTCATTATTGATGTTGAGAGAGTTATTGAGCTGTATGGACACAAATATTTAAATTATTTTGCCAAGAAATGGAAGATTAGAGACAGGTCTGTAGCACAGAACCCACAGAACCCTCTTCAGCAGAGGCCTGACGATAGCTGTCTTAAAGGTGTGTGGAAAACCTCCTTGCTGGACGGACAGATTAACAATGCTCAGGATGTCTGGTAATAATGAATTTAAAACCAGTTTAAGAAAGCTGCTGGGTAGCGGGTCGAGAGAGCAGCTAGAAGAATTCGTGAGTGATATCACCAGGGCGAGCGAGTTAGGGCTGAACACTGAGAAAGAGGATAGATTACATTTTACAGCAATAGGTGGAGAGTTACGTACCCGCAGGACAAGCTCTGACTCTGTTTTGCCTGATGGTGGCCATTTTATCGCTGAAGAACGCTGCGAACTCACTGCACTTTTCGGTTGTGAAAAGGTCTGATGATATTTGAGGTGAGGTGTTTCGCAGCCTGTCGATGATGGACGAGTTTTTGTTTTTAATGGGGCAACAGAGGTAAGACATTTGGTCAGCCTGTCACTAAAGCTCTCCACTAGAGTGTCTAAGGAAGGGAGTGAAGGAGAGGGGAGAGATGATAAGATGACGGTATCGGTGGTGAGATAGAGCTTAGTGACAGTCCTCTTATCCCTCACAGTGTTAGTACATGCTGAAATTTACAAAGAAGACACAGTAGTGGTCAGAAATGAGAATGTTGAGTATCTTTGGTTCATTAATAGTTAAACCGTATGAGATCATCAGATCCAGTGCGTGGCCGTGTTTGTGTGTGGGGCCAGATCCACGCTGGATAACGCCAAAAGAGTTTAGCGGGTAGCATTGCTGTTGTTGTTGTTGTTGTTGTTGTTGTTGTTGCTGCTGAAGGCCGTTGAGAGTGGATGGGAGATGGTGTAGAGTAGGTTGGAAGTGAGCATTCGAGTCCCAGCAATGTTGAGATCCGTCCGCTTCAAACAGAACAGATTAAAGTGGTGCGTGAGATGCACCCTTTGGGCAGCGCATGTAGAGGCCAGCCAGGTGATTAGCCCCAGCAGCAGCGATTGTTCTTATCGGTCCTGATACATGCAGTTTGACTGAGGAGGAGAAAAGAAGAAGAAGAAGAAGAAGAAAATATTGTTTTAAAACTTCTGACTCTTGATTAGAAATGTCATCTGAGCCCGCGTGTACAATTATTTAGTTCAGGATTGTTGCTTAGAATCTGTGGGATGTCTGCGTACAGCTAGTTCGCCAGCTTACATCATAGCTAGCATTAGAGTTCCCTCTGTGGTTAAGTATCTAATCAAGATAGCTAGTAAAAACTACCTAGCATTACGTAGAAGAGGGTTCCCCTGAACATGATGCTCCTACCACCACCATGCTTCCCAGCAGATGCGTATAGACTCATGACGTAAACTATTGAGGTGATTGAGGCGGAGGGTGAACAAATAGGCGGGCAAGGTTTACTTTTTATTAGTTACTTAGTGGCATTTCTTGAGTATATGTGTGTGAGAGCGCTTTATAGTGGTGGGGAGGGGTTAAATCCTGCAGGCACCCCAATTGGCTGATCAGATTCATCATAAACTGAGGCTTGTAGCGCCGCAGGACTGTATTTACGGAAGATTTCTGCTTTGCGCTGCAGACGCGGTGGAGACGGCGTTTTATCTGTGCGCGTACGAGTTCACCATCCGCAGCATGAACACACCCTGGTGTCGGTTATTCGACGATGCGGACGGACAGGTACGGACAAAACCACATTCGCACATCCGTGTGTTCACGTGATCGGAGCGTGGAGTTCATTTCCAGATATTTTTCATCCATAACCTGAGTAATTCAGCTGCACTCTGGGTAATCCTCATCAATACTGCACCTACTGAACTTCTCTTTCTCCAGAACGCATTTTGACCATTTAATTCATTGAAGTATTTTATTTTATTCAAATGGAATGATGATATTTTTCTATTCAGTTGAATTGAATTAATTTATTTATTATAATTATTTATTACCATTTTATTTCAGTTTTAGTTTCATTCGGATTCCTTTTAAGTTGCGTCGTTGTGTTGTTGTTTGCTGTAATTATTATGCACTAGCCCACTTAAGTTTCATTGATTGATTGACACTAAATTGGCAAATATTTACACATTTGTTTGTTTTGTTTTGTCCCCGCATGTCTTCAGGTCATAACTGTTTCGCATTAACTCACTTTTAAATGTTAAAATTGACGGCTAAGTTTGTTTGTTTCTTTGTTTATTGGCACATTATGGCAGTTTCTTCTATTCAGTTGAACCTACGCAAATTTATGGATGAACTTATTGAAAATGATTTGATTTGATTCTGACCGGTATTCAGACCGATCCTATTGATATGTGAGCTTACTTACAGGTAATTTAACGTCATTTTTAAAAAAAAAACATTTCCTCATCAAACCAAATACTTCTGCTAATCACACTGAGTGATGAGATTCGCTACATAAATGTTTATTATTAGCATTATTATTATTATTGGTTTATTTATTTATTTGAATTAGGTGCTGGAGTACTCCGGGGATCTGAAGCAGTTTTGGAAACGTGGTTTTGGTCACGACATTAACAGTAAAGCCAGCTGCATTCTCTTCCACGATCTGTTCAAACGCCTCGACGCGGCCGCCAATCAGACCAGGTAACTCCCGACTACTGCTTTTATCACGGAGCAGGCGTAAGATCTATTATAAACACCACCCTGACAAACGAACATCATCCCATTAATAAGAATCATAATAACAACAATAATGATACAACCCCGATTCCAAAAAAGTTGGGACGCTGTGTAAAATGTAAAAAAAAAAAAAACCAGAACGCAGTGATTTGCGAATCTCATAAACCCGTGTGTTACTCACAGCAGAGCACAGAAAACATACCAGGTGTTTAAATAAATACGGAGAATTTACTAGTTTTTAATTACAAATGATTAATGATATTAATTAATGATATATATATAAATATAAATATTAAACAAATATAAAAAAAGAAAATATTTTAATTAATTAACTTAGTTACTTATAAGTTACTTGCTTATTTAGTTATTACTTAGTTAATTACTTGCTCAGTTAGTTAGACGCTTACTTACTAGTTACTTCCTTATCTGTTAGTTACTATTTATTAGTTAGTTATTTAGTTACTTATTAGTTACTTGCTTAGATATTTATTAGTTAGTTGTTTAATTACTTAGTCAATTACATAGTTATTTATTAGTTAGTTGTTTAATTAGTTAATTACATAGTTATTTATTAGTTAGTTGTTTAATTACTTAGTTAATTACATAGTTATTTATTAGTTAGTTGTTTAATTACTTAGTTAATTACATAGTTATTTATTAGTTAGTTGTTTAATTAGTTAATTACATAGTTATTTATTAGTTAGTTGTTTAATTACTTAGTTAATTACATAGTTATTTATTAGTTAGTTGTTTAATTACTTAGTTAATTACATAGTTATTTATTAGTTAGTTGTTTAATTACTTAGTTAATTACATAGTTATTTATTAGTTAGTTATTTAGCTACTTATTAGCTACTTAGTTATTCATTAGTCAGTTATTGCTTACTTTTTGGTTACTTACTTAATTGATTTTTTTTCACATTAAATCAAATCCTGCTGCTGTCACACTGTAAAATATTTGAAAGTGATGAAATTCACTCACAGGTTCTGAGTTCTGCGAGTTTTAGTGTCAGAACAAAAAAGACGAGTGTCTCTGTATCATACGGCCGATTACAAAGATAAAAAACATTTTGGAATCATAAATGAATTGATAAATTGAAGAACCCCGTCCGGAGTGACGCAGGTGACGCGGGTGACGCGGGTGACGCGGGTAAGCAGAACAATATTTCAGGAGATGAGGTGGGAAATGCTCTGTAATCTTTTTTAGACACAGTGTATAAATGAAGTGTATATTTATAGCCGATGTTTGTGTTTATTTTTATACAGCCGCTCATGAAAGTGTATATTCATTAAGTGTATATTTATAGCCGATGTTTGTGTTTATTTTTATACAGCCGCTCATGTGTGCTTATTTATTAGCTAATATGTGAAATTATACATCACTTCCGTGCAGTTAGTCTTCACAAATCCTTTGTCTTTTAAATGATGATGATGTATGTGATGCTACCTGTGTGGGTCAGGTCAGGTGGGCGTGTCTCGGAGGCGGTCATGGTGCAGGTGGGCCACGCCGAGACGTTACTGCCCCTGCTCACGCTACTGGACCTGTTTAAAGACGACGTTCCTCTCAACTCCTCCAACTTCGCCTCTCACCACAGCCGAGTGTTCCGCACCGGTCAGATCGTACCATACGCCGCTAACCTGCTGATGGCGCTGTTCAACTGCCCCGACGGCCTCCGGCTGCAGGCGCGGCTCAACGAGCGACCTTTGATCCTGCCGGGCCTCGATGAGCTTTCACCTCTGTACCTGGATGTGAGAAAACGATACGAACAGCTGCTGCAGGGATGCGACCAGGACACGGTGTGCAAGCTGGACAGCTACAAGCAAAATTAAAAGTGTAAAATGACAGCGTAGTCCTGCGTTTTATCCATTTATAGTTACGTTTAACGTTCACGAAACATGTTCGCTCCTGACACTGGAGACTCCTTACATAAAAGCTTCACTGTATGAAATCTTTTTTTGCTGTAGCTATAAAAACAATAACATGTTCATTATAAATAGACCAGTGATTTGCAGATGCGCTACAGAAAATGAATCGACACCTTCTGACCAATCAGAATCCAGAACTCAACAGCGCTGTGGCGTAATTACATGAAATTTACGTTTTAATAACAAACTACTTCAAAACTGCTGAAGGCCAGTTCTATAGACAAATACAACCATTAAACGTGTGGATTTAGTCAGATTCGGTCATTATTTCTTGTAAACACGGTACATGTTTGGATCTTTCACACACACACACACACACACACACACACACACGAACCCTCACTAGTCTAATAGTGCCAGTAATATGTGTGAATTATACAAATTAATTACTGTGCTGTACTCCATCTCTGTCAACACACACACACACACACACACACACACACACACACACGCGCGCACGCACACACGTGCGGATCACACCTAACTGCTGAACACACACTCACAGGCATGATGCAAGACTCGGTGTGTTTCTGAAACCTGCTGTATTTAAAGGAGCGGCTCAGTGAATCATGAGGTGAAACATTACAGAATAAAAAACATAACTATTTAAACTATTTTAAATGAATACGAGTGTGTTCATTTATATCTGAATGTTTCTATGAATATTAAAGGCATATAAATAGTATATGTATTATATATTAATGAAATATTTCTTTGCACGTATCCATTTTGGCAAATAAATTAAATATATAGCCTTCATATATGTGTGTATTTATCTATATTATACATACATGATTCTTGTTTTATTTATTTATTCAATTTTTTTAATTATTATTTATTTATTTATTTTTTTACAATTTTTACTATTATTATCTCTTTGCAGTTTTAATTATTGCACTATTTCAAACATATAATGAATATAAAAGACATCTCTTGATTTTTTTATATAAAAATGACGCATGCTATTTTACGATGTACATTCTGTATTTATTTGTGTTCAGCCAATCATACAGCATGGGCGTGTGTTAGTTTATATCTGTAGCTGATATGGGATATGTATATGATATATATTATCCACAACACGTTCTCTGCATTTTTGTACCTTTATTTTGTTTGTTTTATCCTATATTTTTTTGAAACTTGAAAAAAAAAAAAAAACTTTATATTTTATTTCACTTTTTTCTTATTGATTTTTTCTTAGCCTTGTAATATCTGAATAATTCCGTCATTGTTGGAGATCAGTTTAACACAGGAAAAGCATATTTTCAGAAATGGAGAAAAGAAGAAAAGATCAGAGTGAGGCTGCTGATCTGAGAGCACAAAAGAAATGACGTCATATTTTTTAAATGTCGGACTTCTATACAGCGCACTACCGCCACCTGCTGGACCTGTCCATTTCCATCAGCAGACCTGTCTGTCTGTCTCTCTGGCCTAATAACACACACAAACACACTGTAACACTGACACATTTTAACATGCTCTAACACACACACACACACACACACACACACACACACTGTAACACACTCTCACACACCATAACACACTCTCACACTTTATGACACACACCGTAACACACTCTCACACACTGTAACACACTCGAACACATATCTCTCACACTTCAAACATACTCCAACACACTCTAACACACCCTGATACACTTTTAAAATACTTTAACACACTCTAACACACCTGACCCCTGTTAAAACGTGTGTGTTCGAGCAGTGGTTATTAAATTGAGGTCTGTGATATGTAACCAGGGGCTCCAATTATAGTCCTGAGCTTACTTGACTGATCATTCGAACTAAATTGGTTTAGTTCAACCGGACTTCACTTTACTCACCCGGCTTATTATAAACTTCTACTAGTTATCTCTTATATATGTGACGTACCCAACACATCTTCTCTCTTTTTTTTTCATTTTTATTTGATTTTCCCCTTACTTTATTTTCAACCGACTGAATTTCTCTCACATTTTATACTTTTTGTTTATCCCCTCTGTAAACTGTGACAATCGATCTAAATCTGAAACGACGCCGGTCTTCATTTATAATACAGTAAGAAGTGTGTATCATGTTAACCTACAGAATACAGAATATGCCGGTTAACGGTGTAACTGCTTTGAGTTTCTGTGTGTGGAAATAATAATAATTATAATCACCAGGAATAATAATAATTTTTAGACCCGCCCACAAAAAATACTTAATTTTTTTTTTAACTATTTAAAGAATGACTGCAAACATTATTCACAAAGAAAAATAATTAAAAATATTTTCTAAAATGTATACTGTAAAAGCCATTACAAAAAGAAAAATATTAATAACAATGAGCGTGTGTATACAATAATAAAGTGTGTTAATACTACTACTACTACTAATAATAATAATAATAATAATAATAATAATAATCAGTGTAATGTATATTAGATGAATGCATTCAGGCTCATTTCATTTTGAACTTTAACATAAATAAATAAATATAAACATCCACATAAAAAATATAAATACTACAAACTATAAAATAATGAAAATAGAACAGGCTGTGTGTGTGTGTGTGTGTGTGTGTGTGTGTGTGTGTGTGTGTGTGTGTGTGTGTGTGTGTGTGAGTGTACAGTCAGGTTCTTCGACTGTAACGTGCATTACAGAAACTTCCCCAATGATCTGATCACGTGACCACTTTGACAGGGTCGAAGCGCCGCCATCTTTCGACCTCCATCTTCTTCCGCCGCACACAGCGCGAACAGACTTTGAACCCCTTTTTTCCTGCTCGGTGTACGGGACGGCTTTAAATAAACAACCCACAGTTTAAAAAAAAAGAAGAAAAAAACAATAAAAGAGAAGAAAAGAAACGACGCGTTTTCCTCCGCAGTGACTCTGAGTGAAACTCGGCGCTCGGGACGCTCGCGAATGACTCGGAGACTGACGTTCACACGGCGCTATTTGTTGCTCCGGCGGAGGGATACGGTGCTTCATTCTGCCAGATCTAGCTTCTTTTTTCCTCCGCTGGAAGCCATGATGGAAGTTTGAGAGTTCAGCTGGAGAGAGAGACGCGGAGAGAGAAACGGCGAGAAAGAAGATGATTCCCTTCGACAGATCCGCGGCGTGGACGTGCTCCTGAACCCGGGGCGCTTGGTGTTCGGGCTGTGGCCGAGGTGGAGCTGGTAGAGGGCCGCGTTTGTGTGTCGGAAATCGCGTCGACCTTTTGAACGGCGGAGATGATCGCTCGCTAGGACGGCTTTGGCTTTTTAAAAGGTGGAGGAGACACACACACACACACACACACACACACACACACACACAGAGAGAGAGAGAGAGAGAGAGAGACAGAAATGGCACTTAGAGACTGATTGAAAGTGCATTTGGGAGTGAAAGGGACGCTTTGTGGATCCTCTTCCCCCACATGAGAGGCGATGGAGAGGTTTTCCTGCTCGGCTCGGAGGTAAATCACGGCGGATCTGATGCTCTGCGTTTGGGCTCCTGGAGGATCGGAGAGCCCTTTTCTCTCCTGGAGGATTGGGACACTCAGGATTTCTGCGTTTGTTTTACTCTCCACGAGCATCCTGATCAGCTTTAGGACACATTTATAAGCCGTGCTATGTCTGTGTCAGACACTGAGACAGTCTGCTTCAGGCCTGCTGTAGTCTGGACTGGAGCCCTGCTCGGGCCCTTCAAGCTGTAGGACACTCTTACAGATCAGATCTCAAGCATCTCATTTCTACGCCGAAATAATCCTCGTTTTAATCAGCGCAGCCTGCTAAACGAAGCAGGAAGGAAGGATTCGGGCCTGTTCGCTGGAGATCCGGCTCCATCACAGACACGCCAAGCTTCAGCTGTACTAATTGTATAATATGTATATGTATCAGTTCTAACGGAACCTTTCGGATCAGCGTCCCGGTTTGCACGTCCTAAACGACCCGAATAATCCCGCTTTTACAAGCTCGATTTGTTCCAGGTGTATAAATCATTACTCTTCGTTAACAGCTCTCAATCCGAACTGAACCTTCTGGAGAAAGGAACTCCGTCGGAGAGCCGGTCCGACGTTCTCGTAGACCGGAGTATCGTACCGGTCCGACGTTCTCGTAGACCGGAGTATCGTACCGGTCCGACGTTCTCGTAGACCGGAGTATCGTACCGGTCCTGCTTTTCGTGGAGGAGTAGATCCGTGTCTGCCGTCGTCATCTTCGTCCTCGAGTCCGAATAATTCCCGAAGAACCCGAGGAACATCCGAGATCGTCCGTTTTGAAATCTGGTTTTCACCCGGACGCCTTTTTTTTTTTTTTTTTAAATAAAAAAAAATCATCATTTTTCTTGTCCCCGGTATCGCTGGATTCGGAAAGCTCCCCAGGGCCTGGTTTTGACTTTATCTAAAAAAAATAAATAATCCACATTTTCACGCCCAGACGAGCAGACGACGACTTTATGTCTGTATTAAGCAGATTTGAGAACTTTTTGGACGCAAGTATACGCTTAACATAATCACCGGACGTTTTGCTGCCGGATCGGACGCGTTGTACGCACGTGTAGATAGATATATATATAAATCTGCTCTAAAGCGGTGCAGACGGGGACAACGGACGTGTTTTTCTATACGCGGTCGTGTTTGTGAGTAAACTGTGGAACTGTGATGGCGTTCATCAAGCAGATCGTGAGCCGAGAAAAGAGACGGTACCAAGAAGATGGATTCGATCTGGACCTGACGTGTATCCTCGACCTGCAAGCCGGGATTTTTATTGTATTGTTATTTTTGGTCATGTTCTTTTGGTTAAAAATGAGTAACCCGTGGGTGGAGTAGGACGGCGTCACCGTCACAGAGTGGGGTGAAGGCTACGTTAACCTTCTTGTATTCTGATTGAGAGCTGGGTGGTGGTGGTGGTGGTTGTTGTTTTAAAGGAAAGAAATGCTTCTGTTTGATCCACACCGATCACGAAGGAGGTTTTCGGATCACGTTAAGAACAAGAGCGAGTTTGGGGCGGAATCGCGGGTTTATGATTGGTCAAGTGATTTCGAGGATAATGGGCGTAATGTTGTAATGAAGTTTGTTCAGTCGAAGAGTCTAAAATGCAAGCGTTGTCCGAAAATCCGTCCAAAATCTAAGCATTCTTTTAAAAAAAAAAAAAAAAAAAAAAAAAAGATCCAAAATCTAAGCGCTGTCCAAAATCCAATCATTGTCCAAAATCTAAGTGCTGTCCAAAAATACGTCCAAAATCTAATCGTTGTCCAAAAATAAGTCCAAAATCTAAGTGCTGTCCAAAATCCAATCGTTGTCCAAAAATACGTCCAAAATCCAATCACTGTCCAAAAATACGTCCAAAATCCAATCACTGTCCAAAAATACGTCCAAAATCTAATCGTTGTCCAAAATCTAATCATTATCCAAAAATAAGTCCAAAATCTAAGTGCTGTCCAAAAATACGTCCAAAATCCAATCACTGTCCAAAAATACGTCCAAAATCCAATCATTGTCCAAAATCTAATCATTGTCCAAAATAAGTCCAAAATCTAAGTGCTGTCCAAAATCCAATCGTTGTCCAAAATCTAAAGGCTTTTCAAAAATACGTCCAAAATCCAATCACTGTCCAAAATCTAAGCGTTGTCCAAAAATATGTCCAAAATTGGTGTTGTCCAAAATCCAGTCATTGTCCAATTGTTCTTAAGAGCAAGTCCAAAAATAGTCAATACAGATTAGACACGAAGTGAAAATGCGTGTAAAGCCCCGTATTCGGAGGGCGGGATTAGTTTCTCGAGTGTAACGTTGTTATTCCCGGAGGATCTCGATGATGTGTATTGTTTCCGATGTCCTCTCTGACCTCGCCTCCTCCGGGAGAGAACTCTGCGGGGTCGGTTTTAGCGCTAAAGCCTTTTGGGGGTTTGGGTTGTGATTTAGAATGTTCAGCCGCTGATGCTCCAGTAACAGTTTATTTCGATAGAAGGGTGTGTCTGTGGGCTTTTCCACACCAGACTGGGGAAATAACCTGCGTGACGTCGATCAGCGGACACTCGACCGTATCGTTTCTGCACGTTCGCTCGGTTTGTGTGTTTGCGGTTGGAACCGTGACGTGTGTTCATGCAGTTCCACTTCTGAGTTGATTTTCATTTTTAAAAAGTGCATTTTCTCACCTCGCCAGCATCTGATGCTTTGGTTGCCATCGTTACGCGTGAACTCCGTCCGGAACAGAGTGGTGTTTATGATCCGAAAGATGTTTTTGAGAGCCATGGAATCTCCCGTCGGGCTTCATTCGTCACTTTGTTGTTGTGTGTAAATGTTTGCGTAAGGCAAACGGAACAAAAATCTTCCGCCGGATTTCGAAAAGTTTCTAAACGCGTTCCTGATGCGGCTCGTTTGCATGTAGCGACGCCCACAAACCTCCATAAAAGGTCATGCGCGCGCACAGCTGGAAGCACGGAATGAGAGATCAGGGTGAAGGCTGGGAGGCGGAACTGGAAGTCGCTTCTACGCCACCGAGGCGTCTGTTGACAGCTCTGCGCAGCGTTACTACCTCACGTGACCTCGTAACCACGTCGTGTTGCACGTCTGAACGGATATTCGAACGAGCTAGTTCATGTTAAATGCGGAAATACTGAGGGAAACTAAACCGAGAGGGAAATGACGCCTCTCTTTATTTGCTCTGTCCCAGGAGTGATGCTCAGTGGACGTCGTGACGGTTTAATGATTAGATTCGATCGGATTAGATCAGACGGAGTGCGTGTTGGAATTTCTGTGCCGTTTTAGTTTAGTTCAGTTTGATCTAGTTGATGTGAACACCGCACCTGTACTCGGGTGCGCACCAAAAAACCATTCCCAGGGTCTCGGTGCTCGTCTGTGTGACGCGGGCAGCGGTGGGAGGAGTTTCACCATGACGCCGTGAAAGTCACCGTTTTTATCGTCATGACGATGTAAATCCCGCTTTGTTTGTTTGTTTGTTTGTTTGTTTGTTTGTTTGTTTGCTATGCACAAGGTGGGATGAATCGGGTCCAAAATTTCTCCAAGACCCAAACCTTTGGGTCCGAACCCAAACCTGTCGTTCCGTCTCTTTCATTCTTTTCTCCTTGCTTTCTGCACGTTTCGGTGTCTCTCTCTTTCCATTCCGTTTCCCTCCCTTTTCTGTCTCCGTTTCCTTTCTGCGTCTGTTTTATTTCCTTTTTCTTTCATTTTTCCTTTCTTCTTTCCGTTTCCTTTTTCCTTTTCTGTTTCGCGACTTTTTCTTCCCGTCTTTCGTTCTCTTTCGATCCTTTCGTTTTTTTCTTTCTTTAATTTATTTTTCATTTCTGCGTCCATCTACCCTCTTTCTTTCTGTATCCCATTTTCATTTTTCTTTGTGCACCTGTCTGTCTGTCCTTTTTCTTTTTTCTTTCTGTCTTTTACTTTCTGCACCCGACCGTCCGCTTGCTCTCTTCGCCTTTCTGTCTTCGTCCGTCTTTCTTTTTCCCTTCTTTTGCATGTGATTTTCCTTCCTGTGACCTTTTCTTTCTTTCCGTTTCTCTTTCTTTTCTTTCTTTGCTTCATTTTTGCAGAAGGAAGTGGATATATCATTTTTACTCCTCCCCCTCCCCCTCCCCCTCCCTCCCTCCCTCTCCTCCACCTGTACGTCTCCAGCGGTCGGAATGTTGGAGGCGGGCGTCGGCGTGCGAGTGAAGTTTCTCATCGTTCAGATCTCGGTGACGTCATTATTCATCTTCACAGTCGGTTCAAGTTAGGAGGGAGGCATTTAGGCTCCGCCCCCAAACTCCACCTACGGCTCAGTAGATGGTAACCTGTCCGTGATGAAGCAGGCGTGGTGTCCCGCAGCACCAGCGCACTGGTTATTATAGACTGGTGAGAGTTGTGGCAGTAATTGAGTGTTGGAGGAGGTGGAGCCGGAGTGTTAATAGCTCTGTGTGTGTGTGTGTGTGTGTGTGTGTGTGTGTGTGTGTGTGTGTGTGTGTGTGTGTGTGTGTTCGTGACAGCACCTGGCCTTCACTGTTACAGTTTTTAGGGAACTAAACCAAACCCCAGCTGTCCATTTACCACCAAACCACAGAGTAACCGTCTCTGCAGTGACACACACGTACAAATACACTCCAGCGGGGAGGGGGGCGGGGGTGTGTGTGTGTGTGTGTGTGTGTGTGTGTGTGTGGATTAATGATGAGTGTGTATTCGGTGTTGTGTAAGAGGTGTGAAATGGGATTGGATGTATTTGGGTTCCTTAACGAGGGTGTGTGTGTTAGATATTTACCCGAACATCATCGCTATGGGGTTTCCAGCCGAGAGACTGGAGGGAGTTTACCGCAACAACATAGATGACGTCGTACGGTTAGTGTCTCTCTCTCTCTCTATCTCTCCCTCTCCCTCTCTATCTCTCTCTCTCTCTATCTCTCTGTCTCTCTCTCCCTCTCCCTCTCCCTCTCTCTCTCTCTCTCTCTCTCTCTCTCTCTCTCTCTCTCTATCTCTCTGTCTCTCTCTCTCTCTCTCTCTCTCTCTCTCTCTCTATCTCTCTGTCTCTCTCTCTCTCTCTCTCTCTCCCTCTCTCTCTCTCTCTCTCTCTATCTCTCTCTCTATCTCTATCTCTCTCTCTCTATCTCTCTCTATCTCTCTCTCTCTGTCTCTCTCTCTCTCTCTCTCTCTGTCTCTCTCTCTCTCTCTCTCTGTCTCTCTATCTCTCTCTCTCTCTCTCTATCTCTCTCTATCTGTCTCTCTCTAGCTCTCTCTGTCTCTCTCTCTCTCTCTCTCTCTGTCTATCTGTCTCTCTCTCTATCTGTCTGTCTCTCTCTATCTGTCTCTCTGTCTCTCTCTCTCTCTCTCTCTCTATCCGTCTCTCTCTCTGTCTCACACACATGTATTTATTGTTTCTGTTGGTTTTTGTTGTATGTGGGGGGGGGGGGGGGGGGGGGAATTTTACACGTCTTATTAAACATTTCTTTTCTTTTGTCTCTGCAGGTTTTTGGATTCCAAACACAAAAACCATTACAAAATATATAACCTGTAAGTACACACACACACACACACACACTCCTGTACATTTATAAATACACACACCTATGTACACACACACACACAGCTGTACACACACACACCTCTGTACATTTACACACACACCTGTACATTTTTACACACACACACCTCTACATTTATACACACACACCTGTAGATTTATACACACACACACACACACACACACACACACACACCTGTACATTTATAAATACACACACCTGTGTACACACGCACACACGCCTGTACACACACACACACACCTGTACATTTATAAATACACACACCTGTACACACACACACACCTGTACATTTATAAATACACACACCTGTACACACACACCTGTACACACACACGCCTGTACACGCGCGCACACATCTGTACACATACTCACACAAACCTGTACACACACACCTGTACACACACACCTGTACACATATACACACGTACATCTGTACACACACACACACACAGTCCTGTACACATATACACACGCACATCTGTACACACACACACAGTCCTGTACACATATACACACGCACATCTGTACACACACATACACACAGTCCTGTACACATATACACACGCACATCTGTACACACACACACACAGTCCTGTACACATATACACACGCACATCTGTACACACACACACACAGTCCTGTACACATATACACACGCACATCTGTACACACACATACACACAGTCCTGTACACATATACACACGCACATCTGTACACACACACACACAGTCCTGTACACATATACACACGCACATCTGTACACACACACACACAGTCCTGTACACATATACACACACCTGTACACATATACACACGCACATCTGTACACACACACACACACACTCCTGTACACACACACACACACTCCTGTACACATATACACACGCACATCTGTACACACACACACACACACTCCTGTACACATATACGCATACCTGTACACATATACACACGCACATCTGTACACACACACACACGCTCCTGTACACATATACACACATGCACATCTGTACACACACACACACACACACACACACGCTCCTGTACACATATACGCACACCTGTACACATATACACACATGCACATCTGTAGACACACACATGCTCCTGTACACCTATACGCACTCCTGAACACACATACACACACGCGCACACACACCTATAGACAAATACACACACGCACCCCTGTACACACACCCACACGCCCCTGTATAAGCACGTACACACATGCAGTCGGTGTAGTTCCGGTTCCGGAACCGAACCCCTGTACAGTTTTATTATTTGAATTTTGTTTAACGATTGTTTTTGTGTACATTTTCAGATGTGCAGAACGACACTATGATACGGCCAAATTCAACTGCCGGGGTGAGTGCGGACCCCGCCGATCCGATCGGACCCATACCTATCCCCCTCTTCTTATATAAAGTGTTCACTTAACTTTGTACGAAGGTTCTGTTTACTCGCTTCAGCAGCATTAAAACAGGAACACGGCTGTCGTAGCGTCTGTTTCTCCCCCAATCCGATTATTTTAAATCAGGAATTATGTGATCCGGGTTTTTTTTTTTTTTTTTAGCGTGACGAGTCAATTTTAACTGAAGGGGAAGTGGACGAGGGGAAGTGGACGCGGGCGTGTTAAAATTGGAAACAGAATTGGTGCGAGCACAGGATCGTTCATAGCGAAACCAAAAGACGAACGGAGAGGGGAAGTAGACGAGGGCGCATTAAACACTCTTTTAAAAAGAAAAGAAAAGCAGAAAACCCCCAGGACAGTGTCTGATCTAGCGTCGTGGTAAGAATAAGCGGAACTGGAGTTATTTATTGATTTCTGAATAACGGGGAGCATGATTATTACGCTAGTTACTGAAACACGAAGGTTTTCATGCTTCATTTCGTCACAGATATTCTGTTTGGATATTTTTGGGCTGATCCTGATTTAAAGGGAAATGAGGAGAGGAAGTTGATGGGACCCACTTCGCCAGAGTCCTGCCACAACTACATCATGTGGCTGTGGCTCGTGTGAACGGTTGCAGTTACTTTTTCCACGGTTTATGATGCTGAATCAGGACAAGGGGAAGTGGCGTTCGGTCGTAATATATCTGCGCAGGTAACCCACGGAGAATTGAGGGGTTAGGTTTTTTGGGTTTTTTGTTTTTTTTTGTAATGAAACAGGAAGTACTTTGTTCCCCCCCCTTCTAATTTCAGAGAGGTGTTAGTTGGGTGTTGCTCACACTTACGGTAGACAGGTCACAGATTAC